>NW_026290773.1:22500-95000 GCF_023373465.1 Oncorhynchus keta | reverse complement strand
AATCTGAAAGGAGGTTTTAATGAAATATATGGAGATCTGAAAGGAGGTTTTAATTAAACATATGGAGATCTAAAAGGAGGTCTCTCCACCTCGTCTCTCCACCTCGTCTCTCCACCTCGTCTCTCCACCTCGTCTCTCCACCTCGTCTCTCCACCTCGTCTCTCCACCTCGTCTTTCACGTCTCTCCACCTCGTCTCTCCACCTCGTCTCTCCACCTCGTCTCTCCACCTCGTCTCTCCACCTCGTCTTTCACGTCTCTCCACCTCATCTCTCCACCTCGTCTTTCAGGTCTCTCCACCTCGTTTCTCCACCTCGTCTCTCCAACTCGTCTTTCACGTCTCTCCACCTCGTCTTTCTCGTCTCTCCACCTCGTCTCTCCACCTCGTCTCTCCATCTCGTCTCTCCACCTCGTCTCTCCACCTCGTCTTTCACGTCTCTCCACCTCGTCTCTCCACCTCGTCTTTCAGGTCTCTCCACCTCGTTTCTCCACCTCGTCTCTCCAACTCGTCTTTCACGTCTCTCCACCTCGTCTCTCCACCTCGTCTCTCCATCTCGTCTCTCCACCTCGTCTCTCCACCTCGTCTTTCACGTCTCTCCACCTCGTCTCTCACGTCTCTCCACCTCGTCTCTCCACCTCGTTTTTCACGTCTCTCCACCTCGTCTCTCCACCTCGTCTCTCCACCTCGTCTCTCCACCTCGTCTCTCACGTCTCTCCACCTCGTCTTTCACGTCTCTCCACCTCGACTGTCACATCTCTCCTGCTCCAAAGCCCTCGATGTGAAACAGGGATCAACTGTCACATCTCTCCTGCTCCAAAGCCCTCGGTTCTGAAACAGGGATCGACTGTCACATCTCTCCTGCTCCAAAGCCCTCGGTTCTGAAACAGGGATCGACTGTCATGTCTCTCCTGCTCCAAAGCCCTCGGTCTGAAACAGAGATCAACTGATATTTATTGTACTTTCTCTGAGTCATCAGTTGTACACAGGGAGTTCATCTGAGTCTCAAATGTACCTTATTCTCTCTATAATGCTCTGCTTTTCACCATGGCCCATAGGACTCTATATGTTCTAAGATCACCATGCGCAACGCCAAGCGTCAGCTGGAGGGTGTAAAGCTTGCCGCCATTGGACTCTGGAGGGGTCGAAGTGTGTTCTCTGGAGGGGTTGAAATGTGTTCTCTGGAGTGATGAATCACGCTTCACCATCTGGCTGCACGACAGACGAATCTGGGTTTGGCGAATGCCAGGAGAACGCTACCTGCCCCAATGCATAGTGCCAACTGTAAGGTTTGGTGAAGGAGGAATAATGGTCTTGGGCTGTTTTTTTGTGGGTCTAGCTAGGCCCCTTAGTTCCAGTGAAGGGAAATCTTAACGCTACTGCTTACAATTACATTCTAGACGATTCTGTGCTTCCATCTTTGTGGCAACAGTTTGGGGAAGGTCCTTTCCTGTCTGCATGGCAATGCCCATGTGCACGAAGCGAGGTCCATACAGAAATGGTTTGTCGAGATCGATGTCGAAGAACTTGACTGGCCAGCACAGAGCCCTGACCTCAACCCCATCGAACACCTTTGGGATGAATTGTAACACTGACTGCGAGCCAGTCCTAACCACCCAACATCAGTACCTGACCTCACTAACACTCCTGTGGCTGAATGGAAGCAAGTCCCCCTGCAGCAATGTTCCAACATCTAGCGGAAAGCCTTCCCAGAAGCGTGGAGGCTGTTATAGCAGCAATGTTCCAACATCTAGTGGAAAGCCTTCCCAGAAGAGTGGAGGCTGTTATAGCAGCAATGTTCCAACATCTAGTGGAAAGCCTTCCCAGAAGAGTGGAGGCTGTTATAGCAGCAATGTTCCAACATCTAGTGGAAAGCCTTCCCAGAAGAGTGGAGGCTGTTATAGCAGCAATGTTCCAACATCTAGTGGAAAGCCTTCCCAGAAGAGTGGAGGCTGTTATAGCAGCAATGTTCCAACATCTAGTGGAAAGCCTTCCCAGAAGAGTGGAGGCTGTTATACCAGCAATGTTCCAACATCTAGTGGAAAGCCTTCCCAGAAGAGTGGAGGCTGTTATACCAGCAATGTTCCAACATCTAGTGGAAAGCCTTCAACTCAATATTAATGCACATGATTTTGGAATGAGATGTTTGACGAGGGGGTGTCCACATACTTATGGTCATGTAGTGTATCAGATGTACCAATACAGGAGGATTGGGGTCAATTGTTTGCTATGAGGAGTTTACAAATCATGAAGAGCATTTAAATTCACCTCCTCAATTGATATAATTTTAAACGAAATTGACCCCAAGCCTGCAAGTGTCAACTTCTTTGATTAATTTTAGAAACGGACAGCCAGAGATAGACTGGACTCTCGACAGTAGACTTCAGTCCAGTTGATCAGGCCATCAGATGTTGAAAGACTGTACAGAGACAGACTGGACTGTCAACACTAGACTTCAGTCCAGTTGATTACGCCATCAGCTGTTGAATGTATACAGACTGGACTGTCAACACTAGACTTCAGTCCAGTTGATTACGCCATCAGCTGTTGAATGTATACAGAATGGACTGTCAACACTAGACTTCAGTCCAGTTGATTACGCCATCAGCTGTTGAATGTATACAGACTGGACTGTCACCACTAGACTTCAGTCCATTTGATTACGCCATCAGCTGTTGAATGTCTACAGACTGGACTGTCAACACTAGACTTCAGTCCAGTTGATTAAGCCATCAGCTGTTGAATGTATACAGACTGGACTGTCACCACTAGACTTCAGTCCAGTTGATTACGCCATCAGCTGTTGAATGTCTCCAGACTGGACTGTCACAACACTAGACTTCAGTCCAGTTGATTACGCCATCAGCTGTAGAATGTATACAGACTGGACTGTCAACACTAGACTTCAGTCCAGTTGATTACGCCATCAGCTGTTGAATGTATCCAGACTGGACTGTCAACACTAGACTTCAGTCCAGTTGATTACGCCATCAGCTGTTGAATGTATACAGACTGGACTGTCAACACTAGACTTCAGTCCAGTTGATTACGCCATCAGCTGTTGAATGTATCCAGACTGGACTGTCAACACTAGACTTCAGTCCAGTTGATGACGCCATCAGCTGTTGAATGTATACAGACTGGACTGTCAACACTAGACTTCAGTCCAGTTGATTACGACATCAGCTGTTGAATGTATACAGACGGGACTGTCAACACTAGACTTCAGTTCAGTTGATTACGCCGTCAGCTGTTGAATGTATACAGACTGGACTGTCAACACTAGACTTCAGTCCAGTTGATTACGCCATCAGCTGTTGAATGTATCCAGACTGGACTGTCAACACTAGACTTCAGTCCAGTTGATTACGCCATCAGCTGTTGAATGTATACAGACTGGACTGTCAACACTAGACTTCAGTCCAGTTGATTACGCCATCAGCTGTTGAATGTATACAGACTGGACTGTCAACACTAGACTTCAGTCCAGTTGATTACGCCATCAGCTGTTGAATGTATACAGACTGGACTGTCAACACTAGACTTCAGTCCAGTTGATTACGCCATCAGCTGTTGAATGTCTCCAGACTGGACTGTCAACACTAGACTTCAGTCCAGTTGATTACGCCATCAGCTGTTGAATGTATACAGACTGGACTGTCACCACTAGACTTCAGTCCAGTTGATTACGCCATCAGCTGTTGAATGTCTCCAGACTGGACTGTCAACACTAGACTTCAGTCCAGTTGATTAAGCCATCAGCTGTTGAATGTATACAGACTGGACTGTCACCACTAGACTTCAGTCCAGTTGATTACGCCATCAGCTGTTGAATGTCTCCAGACTGGACTGTCAACACTAGACTTCAGTCCAGTTGATTATGCCATCAGCTGTTGAATGTATACAGACTGGACTGTCAACACTAGACTTCAGTCCAGTTGATGACGCCATCAGCTGTTGAATGTATACAGACTGGACTGTCAACACTAGACTTCAGTCCAGTTGATTACGCCATCAGCTGTTGAATGTATACAGACTGGACTGTCAACACAAGACTTCAGTCCAGTTGATTACGCCATCAGCTGTTGAATGTATCCAGACTGGACTGTCAACACCAGACTTCAGTCCAGTTGATTACGCCATCAGCTGTTGAATGTATACAGACTGGACTGTCAACACTCGACTTCAGTCCAGCTGATTACGCCATCAGCTGTTGAATGTATACAGACTGGACTGTCAACAGTATACTTCAGTCCAGTTGATTACGCCATCAGCTGTTGAATGTAACCAGACTGGACTGTCAACACTAGACTTCAGTCCAGTTGATGACGCCATCAGCTGTTGAATGTATACAGACTGGACTGTCAACACTAGACTTCAGTCCAGTTGATGACGCCATCAGCTGTTGAATGTATACAGACTGGACTGTCAACACTAGACTTCAGTCCAGTTGATTACGCCATCAGCTGTTGAATGTATACAGACTGGACTGTCAACACTATACTTCAGTCCAGTTGATTACGCCATCAGCTGTTGAATGTATCCAGACTGGACTGTCAACACTAGACTTCAGTCCAGTTGATGACGCCATCAGCTGTTGAATGTATACAGACTGGACTGTCAACACTAGACTTCAGTCCAGTTGATTACGCCATCAGCTGTTGAATGTATACAGACTGGACTGTCAACACTAGACTTCAGTCCAGTTGATTACGCCATCAGCTGTTGAATGTATACAGACTGGACTGTCAACACTAGACTTCAGTCCAGTTGATTACGCCATCAGCTGTTGAATGTATACAGACTGGACTGTCAACACTATACTTCAGTCCAGTTGATTACGCCATCAGCTGTTGAATGTATCCAGACTGGACTGTCAACACTAGACTTCAGTCCAGTTGATGACGCCATCAGCTGTTGAATGTATACAGACTGGACTGTCAACACTAGACTTCAGTCCAGTTGATTACGCCATCAGCTGTTGAATGTATACAGACTGGACTGTCACCACTAGACTTCAGTCCAGTTGATTACGCCATCAGCTGTTGAATGTCTCCAGACTGGACTGTCAACACTAGACTTCAGTCCAGTTGATTATGCCATCAGCTGTTGAATGTATACAGACTGGACTGTCAACACTAGACTTCAGTCCAGTTGATGACGCCATCAGCTGTTGAATGTATACAGACTGGACTGTCAACACTAGACTTCAGTCCAGTTGATTACGCCATCAGCTGTTGAATGTATACAGACTGGACTGTCAACACTAGACTTCAGTCCAGTTGATGATGCCATCAGCTGTTGAATGTATACAGACTGGACTGTCAACACTAGACTTCAGTCCAGTTGATGACGCCATCAGCTGTTGAATGTATACAGACTGGTCTGTCAACACTAGACTTCAGTTCAGTTGATTACGCCGTCAGCTGTTGAATGTATACAGACTGGACTGTCAACACTAGACTTCAGTCCAGTTGATTACGCCATCAGCTGTTGAATGTATACAGACTGGACTGTCAACACTAGACTTCAGTCCAGTTGATTACGCCATCAGCTGTTGAATGTATACAGACTGGACTGTCAACACTAGACTTCAGTCCAGTTGATTACGCCATCAGCTGTTGAATGTATACAGACTGGACTGTCAACACTAGACTTCAGTCCAGTTGATTACGCCATCAGCTGTTGAATGTATACAGACTGGACTGTCAACACTAGACTTCAGTCCAGTTGATTACGCCATCAGCTGTTGAATGTATACAGACTGGACTGTCAACACTATACTTCAGTCCAGTTGATTACGCCATCAGCTGTTGAATGTATCCAGACTGGACTGTCAACACTAGACTTCAGTCCAGTTGATTACGCCATCAGCTGTTGAATGTATACAGACTGGACTGTCAACACAAGACTTCAGTCCAGTTGATTACGCCATCAGCTGTTGAATGTATCCAGACTGGACTGTCAACACCAGACTTCAGTCCAGTTGATTACGCCATCAGCTGTTGAATGTATACAGACTGGACTGTCAACACTCGACTTCAGTCCAGCTGATTACGCCATCAGCTGTTGAATGTATACAGACTGGACTGTCAACAGTATACTTCAGTCCAGTTGATTACGCCATCAGCTGTTGAATGTAACCAGACTGGACTGTCAACACTAGACTTCAGTCCAGTTGATGACGCCATCAGCTGTTGAATGTATACAGACTGGACTGTCAACACTAGACTTCAGTCCAGTTGATTACGCCATCAGCTGTTGAATGTATACAGACTGGACTGTCAACACTAGACTTCAGTCCAGTTGATTACGCCATCAGCTGTTGAATGTATACAGACTGGACTGTCAACACTATACTTCAGTCCAGTTGATTACGCCATCAGCTGTTGAATGTATCCAGACTGGACTGTCAACACTAGACTTCAGTCCAGTTGATGACGCCATCAGCTGTTGAATGTATACAGACTGGACTGTCAACACTAGACTTCAGTCCAGTTGATTACGCCATCAGCTGTTGAATGTATACAGACTGGACTGTCAACACTAGACTTCAGTCCAGTTGATTACGCCATCAGCTGTTGAATGTATACAGACTGGACTGTCAACACTAGACTTCAGTCCAGTTGATTACGCCATCAGCTGTTGAATGTATACAGACTGGACTGTCAACACTATACTTCAGTCCAGTTGATTACGCCATCAGCTGTTGAATGTATCCAGACTGGACTGTCAACACTAGACTTCAGTCCAGTTGATGACGCCATCAGCTGTTGAATGTATACAGACTGGACTGTCAACACTAGACTTCAGTCCAGTTGATTACGCCATCAGCTGTTGAATGTATACAGACTGGACTGTCAACACTAGACTTCAGTCCAATTGATTACGCCATCAGCTGTTGAATGTCTCCAGACTGGACTGTCAACACTAGACTTCAGTCCAGTTGATTACGCCATCAGCTGTTGAATGTATACAGACTGGACTGTCAACACTAGACTTCAGTCCAGTTGATTACGCCATCAGCTGTTGAATGTATACAGACTGGACTGTCAACACTCGACTTCAGTCCAGTTGATTACGCCATCAGCTGTTGAATGTATACAGACTGGACTGTCAACACTATACTTCAGTCCAGTTGATTACGCCATCAGCTGTTGAATGTATCCAGACTGGACTGTCAACACTAGACTTCAGTCCAGTTGATGACGCCATCAGCTGTTGAATGTATACAGACTGGACTGTCAAAACTAGACTTCAGTCCAGTTGATGACGCCATCAGCTGTTGAATGTATACAGACTGGACTGTCAACACTAGACTTCAGTCCAGTTGATTACGCCATCAGCTGTTGAATGTATACAGACTGGACTGTCAACACTAGACTTCAGTCCAGTTGATTACGCCATCAGCTGTTGAATGTATACAGACTGGACTGTCAACACTAGACTTCAGTCCAGTTGATTACGCCATCAGCTGTTGAATGTCTCCAGACTGGACTGTCAACACTAGACTTCAGTCCAGTTGATTACGCCATCAGCTGTTGAATGTATACAGACTGGACTGTCAACACTAGACTTCAGTCCAGTTGATTACGCCATCAGCTGTTGAATGTATACAGACTGGACTGTCAACACTAGACTTCAGTCCAGTTGATTACGCCATCAGCTGTTGAATGTATACAGACTGGACTGTCAACACTATACTTCAGTCCAGTTGATTACGCCATCAGCTGTTGAATGTATCCAGACTGGACTGTCAACACTAGACTTCAGTCCAGTTGATGACGCCATCAGCTGTTGAATGTATACAGACTGGACTGTCAACACTAGACTTCAGTCCAGTTGATTACGCCATCAGCTGTTGAATGTATACAGACTGGACTGTCAACACTAGACTTCAGTCCAGTTGATTACGCCATCAGCTGTTGAATGTCTCCAGACTGGACTGTCAACACTAGACTTCAGTCCAGTTGATTACGCCATCAGCTGTTGAATGTATACAGACTGGACTGTCAACACTAGACTTCAGTCCAGTTGATTACGCCATCAGCTGTTGAATGTATCCAGACTGGACTGTCAACACTAGACTTCAGTCCAGTTGATTACGCCATCAGCTGTTGAATATATCCAGACTGGACTGTCAACACTAGACTTCAGTCCAGTTGATGACGCCATCAGCTGTTGAATGTATACAGACTGGACTGTCAACACTAGACTTCAGTCCAGTTGATGACGCCATCAGCTGTTGAATGTATACAGACTGGACTGTCAACACTAGACTTCAGTCCAGTTGATGACGCCATCAGCTGTTGAATGTATACAGACTGGACTGTCAACACTAGACTTCAGTCCAGTTGATTACGCCATCAGCTGTTGAATGTATACAGACTGGACTGTCAACACTAGACTTCAGTCCAGTTGATTACGCCATCAGCTGTTGAATGTATACAGACTGGACTGTCAACACTAGACTTCAGTCCAGTTGATTACGCCATCAGCTGTTGAATGTATACAGACTGGACTGTCAACACTAGACTTCAGTCCAGTTGATTACGCCATCAGCTGTTGAATGTATACAGACTGGACTGTCAACACTAGACTTCAGTCCAGTTGATTACGCCATCAGCTGTTGAATGTATACAGACTGGACTGTCAACACTATACTTCAGTCCAGTTGATTACGCCATCAGCTGTTGAATGTATCCAGACTGGACTGTCAACACTAGACTTCAGTCCAGTTGATTACGCCATCAGCTGTTGAATGTATACAGACTGGACTGTCAACACAAGACTTCAGTCCAGTTGATTACGCCATCAGCTGTTGAATGTATCCAGACTGGACTGTCAACACCAGACTTCAGTCCAGTTGATTACGCCATCAGCTGTTGAATGTATACAGACTGGACTGTCAACACTCGACTTCAGTCCAGCTGATTACGCCATCAGCTGTTGAATGTATACAGACTGGACTGTCAACAGTATACTTCAGTCCAGTTGATTACGCCATCAGCTGTTGAATGTAACCAGACTGGACTGTCAACACTAGACTTCAGTCCAGTTGATGACGCCATCAGCTGTTGAATGTATACAGACTGGACTGTCAACACTAGACTTCAGTCCAGTTGATTACGCCATCAGCTGTTGAATGTATACAGACTGGACTGTCAACACTAGACTTCAGTCCAGTTGATTACGCCATCAGCTGTTGAATGTATACAGACTGGACTGTCAACACTATACTTCAGTCCAGTTGATTACGCCATCAGCTGTTGAATGTATCCAGACTGGACTGTCAACACTAGACTTCAGTCCAGTTGATGACGCCATCAGCTGTTGAATGTATACAGACTGGACTGTCAACACTAGACTTCAGTCCAGTTGATTACGCCATCAGCTGTTGAATGTATACAGACTGGACTGTCAACACTAGACTTCAGTCCAGTTGATTACGCCATCAGCTGTTGAATGTATACAGACTGGACTGTCAACACTAGACTTCAGTCCAGTTGATTACGCCATCAGCTGTTGAATGTATACAGACTGGACTGTCAACACTATACTTCAGTCCAGTTGATTACGCCATCAGCTGTTGAATGTATCCAGACTGGACTGTCAACACTAGACTTCAGTCCAGTTGATGACGCCATCAGCTGTTGAATGTATACAGACTGGACTGTCAACACTAGACTTCAGTCCAGTTGATTACGCCATCAGCTGTTGAATGTATACAGACTGGACTGTCAACACTAGACTTCAGTCCAGTTGATTACGCCATCAGCTGTTGAATGTCTCCAGACTGGACTGTCAACACTAGACTTCAGTCCAGTTGATTACGCCATCAGCTGTTGAATGTATACAGACTGGACTGTCAACACTAGACTTCAGTCCAGTTGATTACGCCATCAGCTGTTGAATGTATACAGACTGGACTGTCAACACTCGACTTCAGTCCAGTTGATTACGCCATCAGCTGTTGAATGTATACAGACTGGACTGTCAACACTATACTTCAGTCCAGTTGATTACGCCATCAGCTGTTGAATGTATCCAGACTGGACTGTCAACACTAGACTTCAGTCCAGTTGATGACGCCATCAGCTGTTGAATGTATACAGACTGGACTGTCAACACTAGACTTCAGTCCAGTTGATGACGCCATCAGCTGTTGAATGTATACAGACTGGACTGTCAACACTAGACTTCAGTCCAGTTGATTACGCCATCAGCTGTTGAATGTATACAGACTGGACTGTCAACACTAGACTTCAGTCCAGTTGATTACGCCATCAGCTGTTGAATGTATACAGACTGGACTGTCAACACTAGACTTCAGTCCAGTTGATTACGCCATCAGCTGTTGAATGTATACAGACTGGACTGTCAACACTAGACTTCAGTCCAGTTGATTACGCCATCAGCTGTTGAATGTATACAGACTGGACTGTCAACACTAGACTTCAGTCCAGTTGATTACGCCATCAGCTGTTGAATGTATACAGACTGGACTGTCAACACTAGACTTCAGTCCAGTTGATTACGCCATCAGCTGTTGAATGTATACAGACTGGACTGTCAACACTATACTTCAGTCCAGTTGATTACGCCATCAGCTGTTGAATGTATCCAGACTGGACTGTCAACACTAGACTTCAGTCCAGTTGATGACGCCATCAGCTGTTGAATGTATACAGACTGGACTGTCAACACTAGACTTCAGTCCAGTTGATTACGCCATCAGCTGTTGAATGTCTCAGACTGGACTGTCAACACTAGACTTCAGTCCAGTTGATTACGCCATCAGCTGTTGAATGTATACAGACTGGACTGTCAACACTAGACTTCAGTCCAGTTGATTACGCCATCAGCTGTTGAATGTATCCAGACTGGACTGTCAACACTAGACTTCAGTCCAGTTGATTACGCCATCAGCTGTTGAATGTATACAGACTGGACTGTCAACACAAGACTTCAGTCCAGTTGATTACGCCATCAGGTGTTGAATGTATCTAGACTGGACTGTCAACACTCGACTTCAGTCCAGTTGATTACGCCATCAGCTGTTGAATGTATACAGACTGGGCTGTCAACACTCGACTTCAGTCCAGTTGATTACGCCATCAGCTGTTGAATGTATACAGACTGGGCTGTCAACACTAGACTTCAGTCCAGTTGATTACGCCATCAGCTGTTGAATGTATACAGACTGGACTGTCAACACTTGACTTCAATCCAGTTGATTACGCCATCAGCTGTTGAATGTAACCAGACTGGACTGTCAACACTAGACTTCAGTCCAGTTGATGACGCCATCAGCTGTTGAATGTATACAGACTGGACTGTCAACACTAGACTTCAGTCCAGTTGATTACGCCATCAGCTGTTGAATGTATACAGACTGGACTGTCAACACTAGACTTCAGTCCAGTTGATTACGCCATCAGCTGTTGAATGTATACAGACTGGACTGTCAACACTATACTTCAGTCCAGTTGATTACGCCATCAGCTGTTGAATGTATCCAGACTGGACTGTCAACACTAGACTTCAGTCCAGTTGATGACGCCATCAGCTGTTGAATGTATACAGACTGGACTGTCAACACTAGACTTCAGTCCAGTTGATTACGCCATCAGCTGTTGAATGTATACAGACTGGACTGTCAACACTAGACTTCAGTCCAGTTGATTACGCCATCAGCTGTTGAATGTATACAGACTGGACTGTCAACACTAGACTTCAGTCCAGTTGATTACGCCATCAGCTGTTGAATGTATACAGACTGGACTGTCAACACTATACTTCAGTCCAGTTGATTACGCCATCAGCTGTTGAATGTATCCAGACTGGACTGTCAACACTAGACTTCAGTCCAGTTGATGACGCCATCAGCTGTTGAATGTATACAGACTGGACTGTCAACACTAGACTTCAGTCCAGTTGATTACGCCATCAGCTGTTGAATGTATACAGACTGGACTGTCAACACTAGACTTCAGTCCAATTGATTACGCCATCAGCTGTTGAATGTCTCCAGACTGGACTGTCAACACTAGACTTCAGTCCAGTTGATTACGCCATCAGCTGTTGAATGTATACAGACTGGACTGTCAACACTAGACTTCAGTCCAGTTGATTACGCCATCAGCTGTTGAATGTATACAGACTGGACTGTCAACACTCGACTTCAGTCCAGTTGATTACGCCATCAGCTGTTGAATGTATACAGACTGGACTGTCAACACTATACTTCAGTCCAGTTGATTACGCCATCAGCTGTTGAATGTATCCAGACTGGACTGTCAACACTAGACTTCAGTCCAGTTGATGACGCCATCAGCTGTTGAATGTATACAGACTGGACTGTCAACACTAGACTTCAGTCCAGTTGATGACGCCATCAGCTGTTGAATGTATACAGACTGGACTGTCAACACTAGACTTCAGTCCAGTTGATTACGCCATCAGCTGTTGAATGTATACAGACTGGACTGTCAACACTCCGACTTCAGTCCAGTTGATTACGCCATCAGCTGTTGAATGTATACAGACTGGACTGTCAACACTAGACTTCAGTCCAGTTGATTACGCCATCAGCTGTTGAATGTATACAGACTGGACTGTCAACACTAGACTTCAGTCCAGTTGATTACGCCATCAGCTGTTGAATGTATACAGACTGGACTGTCAACACTAGACTTCAGTCCAGTTGATTACGCCATCAGCTGTTGAATGTATACAGACTGGACTGTCAACACTAGACTTCAGTCCAGTTGATTACGCCATCAGCTGTTGAATGTATACAGACTGGACTGTCAACACTATACTTCAGTCCAGTTGATTACGCCATCAGCTGTTGAATGTATCCAGACTGGACTGTCAACACTAGACTTCAGTCCAGTTGATGACGCCATCAGCTGTTGAATGTATACAGACTGGACTGTCAACACTAGACTTCAGTCCAGTTGATTACGCCATCAGCTGTTGAATGTATACAGACTGGACTGTCAACACTAGACTTCAGTCCAGTTGATTACGCCATCAGCTGTTGAATGTCTCCAGACTGGACTGTCAACACTAGACTTCAGTCCAGTTGATTACGCCATCAGCTGTTGAATGTATACAGACTGGACTGTCAACACTAGACTTCAGTCCAGTTGATTACGCCATCAGCTGTTGAATGTATCCAGACTGGACTGTCAACACTAGACTTCAGTCCAGTTGATTACGCCATCAGCTGTTGAATGTATACAGACTGGACTGTCAACACTAGACTTCAGTCCAGTTGATGACGCCATCAGCTGTTGAATGTATACAGACTGGACTGTCAACACTAGACTTCAGTCCAGTTGATGACGCCATCAGCTGTTGAATGTATACAGACTGGACTGTCAACACTAGACTTCAGTCCAGTTGATGATGCCATCAGCTGTTGAATGTATACAGACTGGACTGTCAACACTAGACTTCAGTCCAGTTGATTACGCCATCAGCTGTTGAATGTATACAGACTGGACTGTCAACACTAGACTTCAGTCCAGTTGATTACGCCATCAGCTGTTGAATGTATACAGACTGGACTGTCAACACTAGACTTCAGTCCAGTTGATTACGCCATCAGCTGTTGAATGTATACAGACTGGACTGTCAACACTAGACTTCAGTCCAGTTGATTACGCCATCAGCTGTTGAATGTATACAGACTGGACTGTCAACACTAGACTTCAGTCCAGTTGATTACGCCATCAGCTGTTGAATGTATACAGACTGGACTGTCAACACTATACTTCAGTCCAGTTGATTACGCCATCAGCTGTTGAATGTATCCAGACTGGACTGTCAACACTAGACTTCAGTCCAGTTGATTACGCCATCATCAGCTGTTGAATGTATACAGACTGGACTGTCAACAAGACTTCAGTCCAGTTGATTACGCCATCAGCTGTTGAATGTATCCAGACTGGACTGTCAACACCAGACTTCAGTCCAGTTGATTACGCCATCAGCTGTTGAATGTATACAGACTGGACTGTCAACACTCGACTTCAGTCCAGCTGATTACGCCATCAGCTGTTGAATGTATACAGACTGGACTGTCAACACTAGACTTCAGTCCAGTTGATTACGCCATCAGCTGTTGAATGTATACAGACTGGACTGTCAACACTAGACTTCAGTCCAGTTGATTACGCCATCAGCTGTTGAATGTATACAGACTGGACTGTCAACACTATACTTCAGTCCAGTTGATTACGCCATCAGCTGTTGAATGTATCCAGACTGGACTGTCAACACTAGACTTCAGTCCAGTTGATGACGCCATCAGCTGTTGAATGTATACAGACTGGACTGTCAACACTAGACTTCAGTCCAGTTGATTACGCCATCAGCTGTTGAATGTATACAGACTGGACTGTCAACACTAGACTTCAGTCCAGTTGATTACGCCATCAGCTGTTGAATGTATACAGACTGGACTGTCAACACTAGACTTCAGTCCAGTTGATTACGCCATCAGCTGTTGAATGTATACAGACTGGACTGTCAACACTATACTTCAGTCCAGTTGATTACGCCATCAGCTGTTGAATGTATCCAGACTGGACTGTCAACACTAGACTTCAGTCCAGTTGATGACGCCATCAGCTGTTGAATGTATACAGACTGGACTGTCAACACTAGACTTCAGTCCAGTTGATTACGCCATCAGCTGTTGAATGTATACAGACTGGACTGTCAACACTAGACTTCAGTCCAATTGATTACGCCATCAGCTGTTGAATGTCTCCAGACTGGACTGTCAACACTAGACTTCAGTCCAGTTGATTACGCCATCAGCTGTTGAATGTATACAGACTGGACTGTCAACACTAGACTTCAGTCCAGTTGATTACGCCATCAGCTGTTGAATGTATACAGACTGGACTGTCAACACTCGACTTCAGTCCAGTTGATTACGCCATCAGCTGTTGAATGTATACAGACTGGACTGTCAACACTATACTTCAGTCCAGTTGATTACGCCATCAGCTGTTGAATGTATCAGACTGGACTGTCAACACTAGACTTCAGTCCAGTTGATGACGCCATCAGCTGTTGAATGTATACAGACTGGACTGTCAACACTAGACTTCAGTCCAGTTGATGACGCCATCAGCTGTTGAATGTATACAGACTGGACTGTCAACACTAGACTTCAGTCCAGTTGATTACGCCATCAGCTGTTGAATGTATACAGACTGGACTGTCAACACTAGACTTCAGTCCAGTTGATTACGCCATCAGCTGTTGAATGTATACAGACTGGACTGTCAACACTAGACTTCAGTCCAGTTGATTACGCCATCAGCTGTTGAATGTATACAGACTGGACTGTCAACACTAGACTTCAGTCCAGTTGATTACGCCATCAGCTGTTGAATGTATACAGACTGGACTGTCAACACTAGACTTCAGTCCAGTTGATTACGCCATCAGCTGTTGAATGTATACAGACTGGACTGTCAACACTAGACTTCAGTCCAGTTGATTACGCCATCAGCTGTTGAATGTATACAGACTGGACTGTCAACACTAGACTTCAGTCCAGTTGATTACGCCATCAGCTGTTGAATGTATCCAGACTGGACTGTCAACACTAGACTTCAGTCCAGTTGATTACGCCATCAGCTGTTGAATGTATACAGACTGGACTGTCAACACTAGACTTCAGTCCAGTTGATTACGTCATCAGCTGTTGAATGTATACAGACTGGACTGTCAACACTAGACTTCAGTCCAGTTGATTACGTCATCAGCTGTTGAATGTCTCCAGACTGGGCTGTCAACACTAGACTTCAGTCCAGTTGATTACGCCATCAGCTGTTGAATGTATACAGACCTGACTGTCAACACTAGACTTCAGTCCAGTTGATTACGCCATCAGCTGTTGAATGTCTCCAGACTGGACTGTCAACACTAGACTTCAGTCCAGTTGATTACGCCATCAGCTGTTGAATGTATACAGACTGGACTGTCAACACAAGACTTCAGTCCAGTTGATTACGCCATCAGGTGTTGAATGTATCTAGACTGGACTGTCAACACTAGACTTCAGTCCAGTTGATTACGCCATCAGCTGTTGAATGTATACAGACTGGGCTGTCAACACTCGACTTCAGTCCAGTTGATTACGCCATCAGCTGTTGAATGTATACAGACTGGACTGTCAACACTAGACTTCAGTCCAGTTGATTACGCCATCAGCTGTTGAATGTATACAGACTGGACTGTCAGACTTCAGTCCAGTTGATTATCAGCTAATGTATACAGACTGGACTGTCAACACTAGACTTCAGTCCAGTTGATTACACCATCAGCTGTTGAATGTATACAGACTGGACTGTCAACACTAGACTTCAGTCCAGTTGATTACGCCATCAGCTGTTGAATGTATACAGACTTGACTGTCAACACTAGTCCGGTTGATTACGCCATCAGCTGTTGACTAAACAGAGACTTGACCACAGTGTATGCTTGCCTCTCCGAACAGGCTAATGAAGAATATGACACTTTCCTCACGTTCCTAACTTCCCCCGTCCTCCCACGCACGTCAGTCACGATGGTAATGATACACGTATCGCTCCCTCCATCCGTCTCTCTCCCCCCTCCGTCTCTCTCCCATCTCCGTCTCTCTACCATCTCCGTCTCTCTACCATCTCCGTCTCTCTCCCATCTCCGTCTCTCTCCCCCTCCGTCTCTCTCCCATCTCCGTCTCTCTCCCATCTCCGTCTCTCTCCCATCTCCGTCTCTCTCCCATCTCCGTCTCTCTCCCATCTCCGTCTCTCTCCCATCTCCGTCTCTCTCCCATCTCCGTCTCTCTCCCATCTCCGTCTCTCTCCCCCTCTCTCTCCCATCTCCGTCTCTCTCCCATCTCTGTCTCTCTCCCATCTCCGTCTCTCTCCATCTCCGTCTCTCTCCCATCTCCGTCTCTCTCCCCCCTCCGTCTCTCTCCCATCTCCGTCTCTCTACCCCCTCCATCTCTCTCCCCCTTCCGTCTCTCTCCCTTCTCCGTCTCTCTCCCCTCCGTCTCTCTCCCCCCTCTGTCTCTCTCCCCCTTTCCGTCTCTCTCCCATCTCCGTCTCTCTCCCCCCTCCGTCTCTCTCCCCCCTCTGTCTCTCTCCCATCTCCGTCTCTCTCCCATCTCCGTCTCTCTCCCCCCTCTGTCTCTCTCCCATCTCCGTCTCTCTCCCCTCTCCGTCTCTCTCCCCCCTCCATCTCTCTCCCATCTCTGTCTCTCACCCCCCTCCGTCTCTCTCCCATCTTCGTCTCTCTCCCATCTCCGTCTCTCTCCCCCCTCTGTCTCTCACCCCCTCCGTCTCTCTCCCATCTCCTTCTCTCTCCCATCTCCGTCTCTTCAGTAATGGCAGCTTTTCTTATGTTATCCACCCACCTCTCTGTACTGTACAGAGCCAAGCTGGGGGAAAACGGTACACAAATTAACCTTTGCATTCAGGAAAATTGACATTAATCTGTTACCATGTAATGTAAAAAGCTTCTGGCTCAAAAGGGCTGTATCGTTTTGATCAGGGAACAATATCGGTCCTGGGTAAAGGTGTCTTCTAAATGGCGTTGACCACTCTGGCGGTTAGAATGGGCTGTCTCTCAAACTGTCCCAAAGGTAGGAGGGAGAAAGTATGTGTTGATCTGAGGGAAAAAGGAGAGGAGAGGAGAGGAGGATAGGCAAGAGTTGCCGACGACAGGTAATTAAGATTGCTAATCATTGACGTTTCACACAGAGCGGATCCAGACTTCAGACTGGACGCCCTGTCATTCTCCTCCTCTCCTCCTCCTCTCTTCCTCTTCTCTCCCTCCTCTCCTCCTCTCCCCCTCCTCGCCTCCTCTCTCCCCTCCTCTCCTCCTCATCACCCCCTCCTCTCCTCCTTCTCTCCCCCTCCTCGCCTCCTCTCTCCCCTCCTCTCCTCCTCCTCTCCTCCTCCTCTCCCCCTCCTCCTCCTCTCCTCTCTCCCCTCCTCTCCTCCTCCTCTCCTCCTCCTCTCTCCCCCTCCTCTCCCCTCCTCCTCTCCTCCCTCCTCCTCTCCCCTCCTCTCCTCCTCCTCTCCTCCTCTCCTCCTCCTCCTCCTCCTCTCCTCCTCTCCTCCTCCTCCCCTCCCCCCTCCTCTCCTCCTCTCTCCCCCTCCTCGCCTCCTCTCTCCCCTCCTCTCCTCCTCATCCCCTCCTCCTCTCCCCCTCCTTTCCTCCTCCTCTCTCCTCCTCCTCTCCTCTCTCCTCCTCCCTCCTCCCCCTCCCCTCCTCCCCCTCCTCCTCCTCCCCCCTCCTCTCCTCCTCCTCTCCCCCTATTCCTCCTCCTCTCCCCCTCCTCCTCCTCTCCCCTAATATGCTCCTCCTCCTCCTCTCCTAATAGCCTGCTCACACTGGGGCTCTATCAGTTAGAGGAGCTGGTTAACTGACCTGGGGCTCTCTCAGTTAGAGGAGCTGGTTAAGTGACATGGGGCTCTCAGTTAGAGGAGCTGGTTAACTGACCTGGGGCTCTCTCAGTTAGAGGAGCTGGTTAAGTGACCTGGGGCTCTCAGTTAGAGGAGCTGGTTAACTGACCTGGGGCTCTCTCAGTTAGAGGAGCTGGTTAAGTGACCTGGGGCTCTCAGTTAGAGGAGCTGGTTAACTGACCTGGTGCTCTGTCAGTTAGCGGAAGAGATCAGGAGAAAAAGACCCAGAGGGCGAGAGACAGTGACATGGGGAGAGAGAGAGAGAGAGAGAGAGAGAGAGAGAGAGAGAGAGAGAGAGAGAGCGAGAGACAGAGACAGAGGGAGAGAGAGAGAGAGACAGAGGGAGAGAGATGCTAGAGTGGGAGACGCTAGAGAGAAAGAGGGGGAGATGGGGGAGTAAGAGGCCCTTGAGTAGCCCGGTCCTTTGCTCTAATGAGAGTCTTAGACACGCTAATGGGACTAGCTTGTTATCTAATGCCCCCTGACAGGCTCAGCTTTAAAAGACCACAGCGCTGCTAGGTTGGGTTGGCTGGAGTGATGTGGTGTGGGTGGATCACATGCCCATTCATTCACCATCTCCTACTGTGAAGTATAGGCATGTGATATCTGTGATCACACACACACACACACACACACACACACACACACACACACACACACACACACACACACACACACACACACACACACACACACACACACACACACACACACACACACACACACACACACACACACACACACATGACACACACACACAGAGAGACATACACACACAGAGAGAGACATACACACACACAGAGAGACATACACACACACAGAGAGACACACACACACACAGACACACACACACACACACACACACACACACACACACACACACACACACACACACACACACACACACACACACACACACACACACACACACACACACACACACACACACACACACACACACACACACACACACACACACACAGAGAGACACACACACACACAGACACACACACACACACACACACACACACACACACACACACACACACACACACACACACACACACACACACACACACACACACACACACACACACACACACACACACACACACACACACACACACACACACACACACACACACACACACACACACACACACACACACACACACACACACACACACACAGAGACACACACACAGACACACACACACCCCCTCTTGTCGTAAGGCTGTGGACATGGGAAGGGTAAACATCATCTTGCTGTATATAGCTTGTATGTTTGTCACTCCGAGGTCTCTCAGGTTGAGACCGACAGAACGTGGTTGACGGGAATATGTTGTGGCATAAAAACACAAATTATCCATGTTGTTCACTGCGCTTCATACTGCTCAAAGCCACTCAGGATTGAGAGCCCCCCTGCCTGGCATCAGAACAGAGAAGAAAACAGGGTGGTTGATGTACAAGAAACCCCAAATCTATACATCACACCTCATCTCGGTTATTCTCTTTAGGAGTAGAGAGCAAAACGTCCCCCCCACCCCTCCCTCCCTCCCGCCTTCATAGTTTAATTGGCTCCTCTGAGTGTGTCTGGGGACTCCGTGGAACACTCTGCTAATCCCCGCGCGCCGAGCGCACCCTGATCTCCCTCGCACGGCGCTGAGAGGAACGTCTCTCTCTCTCTCTCTCTCTCTCTCTCTCTCTCTCTCTCTCTCTCTCTCTCTCTCTCTCTCTCTCTCTCTCTCTCTCAGATCAACCGCTCCGTCGTAGTGACGGTTCTGATGCCGTCTCCAAGGCAACCAGCTGAAACACACGACAGGGGAAGAAGGAGGAACTACAGCACCAGTCAAACGTTTGGGACACACCGTCTCCAAGGCAACCAGCTGAAACACACTAGTTCGGGGGTTTATCTTTATTTTTTCCTTATTTTCTAAATTGGTGAATAGTTGTGAAGACATCAAATTAATTAAATAACACACATGGAATCATGTAGTAACCAAAATAAAAGTGTTCAACAAATCAAAGTATATTTTACATTTGAGATTCTTCAAATAAGCCACCGTTTGCCTTGATATTCTTGGTATTCTCTCAACCAGCTTAATGAGGAATGCTTTTTCCAACAGTCTTGAAGGAGTTCCCACATATGCTGAGCACTTGTTGGCTACTTTTCCTTCACTCTGCGGTCCAAATCATCCCAAACCATCTCAATTGTGTTGAGGTTGGGTGACTGTGGAGGCCAGGTCATCTGATGCAGCACTCCATCACTCTTCTTATTGGTCAAATAGCCCTTAAAACAGCCTGGAGGTGTGTTGGGTCACTGTCCTGTTGAAAAACAAATGATAGTCCCACTAAGCGCAAATCAGATGGGATGGAGTATCGCTGCAGAATGCTGTAGTAGCCATGCTGGTTAAGTGTGCCTTGAATTCTAAATAAATCACAGACAGTGTCACCAGCAAAGCACCCCCACACCATCACACCTCCTCCTCCATGCTTCACGGTGGGAACCACACATGCGGAGATCATTCGTTCACCTACTCTGTGTCTCACAAGGACACGGCGGTTGGAACAAAAAATCTCAAATTTGGACTCATCAGACCAAAGGACAGAATTCTAATGTCCATTGCTCGTGTTTCTTGGCCCAAGCAAGGCTCTTCTTATTATTGGTGTCCTTTAGTAGTGGTTTCTTTGCAGCAATTCGACCATGAAGGCCTGATTCACACAGTCTCCTCTGAACAGTTGATGTTGAGATGTGTCTGTTACTTGAACTCTGCAATTTCTGAGGCTGGTAACTCTAATGAACTGATCCTCTGCAGCAGAGGTAACTCTGGGTCTCTTTCCTGTGGCGGTCCTCATGAGAGACTGGTAAACTCTAATGAACTTATCCTCTGCAGCAGAGGTAACTCTGGGTCTCCCTTTCCTGTGGAAGTCCTCATGAGAGACTGGTAAACTCTAATGAATGTATCCTCTGCAGCAGAGGTAACTCTGGGTCTCCCTTTCCTGTGGAAGTCCTCATGAGAGACTGGTAAACTCTAATGAACTTATCCTCTGCAGCAGAGGTAACTCTGGGTCTCCCTTTCCTGTGGAAGTCCTCATGAGAGACTGGTAAACTCTAATGAACTTATCCTCTGCAGCAGAGGTAACTCTGGGTCTCCCTTTCCTGTGGCGGTCCTCATGAGAGACTGGTAAACTCTAATGAACTTATCCTCTGCAGCAGAGGTAACTCTGGGTCTCCCTTTCCTGTGGAAGTCCTCATGAGAGACTGGTAACTCTAATGAACGTATCCTCTGCAGCAGAGGTATCTTAGGGCCTTGTTTCCTGTGGAAGTCCTCATGAGAGCCAGTTTCATCATAGTGCTTGATGGTTTTTGCAACTGCACCTGAAAAAAAAACGACTAACCACGACTCACCCTCTCCATCCCTCCTCCACCCCCCCACCTCCTCCATCCCATTGGTGTAGTTTCAGGGACTGATGTCCACCTCCTCCACCCCATTGGTGTAGTTTCAGGGACTGATGTCCACCTCTCCATCCCTCCTCTACCCCATTGGTGTAGTTTCAGGGACTGATGTCCACCTCTCCATCCCTCCTCTACCCCATTGGTGTAGTTTCAGGGACTGATGTCCCCCTCTCCATCCCTCCTCTACCCCATTGGTGTAGTTTCAGGGACTGATGTCCACCTCTCCATCCCTCCTCTACCCCATTGGTGTAGTTTCAGGGACTGATGTCCCCCTCTCCATCCCTCCTCTACCCCATTGGTGTAGTTTCAGGGACTGATGTCCCCCTCTCCATCCCTCCTCTACCCCATTGGTGTAGTTTCAGGGACTGATGTCCACCCCTCCTCCACCCCATTGGTGTAGTTTCAGGGACTGATGTCCCCCTCTCCATCCCTCCTCTACCCCATTGGTGTAGTTTCAGGGACTGATGTCCACCTCTCCATCCCTCCTCCTCCACCCCCCCCACCTCCTCCACCCCATTGGTGTAGTTTCAGGGACTGATGTCCCCTCCATCCTCCTCTACCCCATTGGTGTAGTTTCCCCCCCTCTCCATCCCTCCTCTACCCCATGGTGTAGTTTCAGGGACTGATGTCCATCCCTCTCCATCCCTCCTCCCTCCTCCACCCCATTGGTGTAGTTTCAGGGACTGATGTCCCCCTCTCCATCCCTCCTCTACCCCATTGGTGTAGTTTCAGGGACTGATGTCCCCCTCTCCATCCCTCCTCTACCCCATTGGTGTAGTTTCAGGGACTGATGTCCACCTCTCCATCCCTCCTCTACCCCATTGGTGTAGTTTCAGGGACTGATGTCCACCTCTCCATCCCTCCTCTACCCCATTGGTGTAGTTTCAGGGACTGATGTCCACCTCTCCATCCCTCCTCCACCCCATTGGTGTAGTTTCAGGGACTGATGTCCACCTCTCCATCCCTCCTCTACCCCATTGGTGTAGTTTCAGGGACTGATGTCCACCTCTCCATCCCTCCTCTACCCCATTGGTGTAGTTTCAGGAACTGATGTCCACCTCCTCCACCCCATTGGTGTAGTTTCAGGAACTGAAGATGGAGCTGGCTCTCATGAGGATGGACCATGGCTTCTCACTGAGTCAAAGACATCCTTTATTTGCTCTTTTTGACCATTTTGAAAAGTGATTTGCGGCTCGCGAGGCCGGGGGACAGCGAGGGGGCTTGCAGTGGGATAAACACAGACAAAGCTATAAGCTCCTGACCAGCGCGGTTATGAAAAGGAGAACAGTGTTTGGGAATGATTTCCCATCTGGATTGAGCACGGGATAAGCAGTTTTAAATTGCAGGCAGGCAGGTTGGCTCGGAGACGGACACTATCGACTACATTACGGCGGTCTATATCGTATTGCTCCCGGGTGGTCTGATGATGATGCCTGGGTAGCTGAACAGCTATACCAAAGATAGGCTGCGTGGTGTTGGTGGTGACAAAGAGAACAAAAATATTGACGATCGTACCTTATGGCACTTCTCTACCAAAGACATGCAGCACTGGGAACGAAAGAAGAAATGGAAGCTCCAGGTTTTTGACAACCTCAGTTAAAATCTGACTGAGTTCAACAAACTAAAGATGATCTAGAGGCACTTCACATCAATCACATTCAACCGGGGCGGTAATATAGACAGATGGAACAACTTTAGTAGACATCTCTCTCTCTCTCTGTCGCCCTCTCCGTGTAAAAGAGAAGAGGATTCACAGAGGATAAAGTCAGAGAGATCCAAGGCTTCCCAACGCATTGGGTCTGTAATCTTCCTCCTCTACCTGTCATTATGTTTTTTGACGTCATTCACCTCGGTCTCTCAATTCTCTGTCAGCTTGTCTGGGAGCTGTCCCCCCGTGCTCCACTCCGATCAAAGTGGGGGGGAGATAGGTACTCAGGGAAGAAACAAGGACAGCTGGCAGGTTGTTGGAGTGGAACACCGTTGTTGGAGTGGAACACCGTTGTTGGAGTGGAACACCGTTGTTGGAGTGGAACACCGTTGTTGGAGTGGAACACTGTTGTTGGAGTGGAACACTGTTGTTGGACACCGTTGTTGGAGTGGAACACTGTTGTTGGAGTGGAACACCGTTGTTGGAGTGGAACACCGTTGTTGGAGTGGAACACCGTTGTTGGAGTGGAACACCGTTGTTGGAGTGGAACACCGTTGTTGGAGTGGAACACCGTTGTTGGAGTGGAACACCGTTGTTGGAGTGGAACACCGTTGTTGGAGTGGAACACCGTTGTTGGAGTGGAACACCGTTGTTGGAGTGGAACACCGTTGTTGGAGTGGAACACCGTTGTTGGAGTGGAACACCGTTGTTGGAGTGGAACACTGTTGTTGGAGTGGAACACTGTTGTTGGAACACTGTTGTGAACACCGTTGTGGAGTTGGAACACCGTTGTTGGAGTGGAACACCGTTGTTGGAGTGGAACACCGTTGTTGGAGTGAACACCGTTGTTGGAACACCGTGGAGTGGAACACCGTTGTTGGAGTGGAACACTGTTGTTGGAGTGGAGTGGAACACCGTTGTTGGAGTGGAACACCGTTGTTGGAGTGGAACACCGTTGTTGGAGTGGAACACTGTTGTTGGAGTGGAACACTGTTGTTGGAGTGGAACACCGTTGTTGGAGTGGAACACTGTTGTTGGAGTGGAACACCGTTGTTGGAGTGGAACACCGTTGTTGGAGTGGAACACCGTTGTTGGAGTGGAACACCGTTGTTGGAGTGGAACACCGTTGTTGGAGTGGAACACTGTTGTTGGAGTGGAACACCGTTGTTGGAGTGGAACACCGTTGTTGGAGTGGAACACCGTTGTTGGAGTGGAACACCGTTGTTGGTGGAGTGGAACACCGTTGTTGGAGTGGAACACCGTTGTTGGAGTGAAACACCGTTGTTGGAGTGGAGTGGAACACCGTTGTTGGAGTGGAACACCGTTGTTGGAGTGGAGTGGAACACCGTTGTTGGAGTGGAACACCGTTGTTGGAGTGGAACACCGTTGTTGGAGTGGAACACCGTTGTTGGAGTGGAACACCGTTGTTGGAGTGGAACACCGTTGTTGGAGTGGAGTGGAACACCGTTGTTGGAGTGGAACACCGTTGTTGGAGTGGAACACCGTTGTTGGAGTGGAACACCGTTGTTGGAGTGGAACACTGTTGTTGGAGTGGAACACCGTTGTTGGAGTGGAAACACCGTTGTTGGAGTGGAACACTGTTGTTGGAGTGGAACACCGTTGTTGGAGTGGAACACCGTTGTTGGAGTGGAACACCGTTGTTGGAGTGGAACACTGTTGTTGGAGTGGAACACCGTTGTTGGAGTGGAACACTGTTGTTGGAGTGGAACACTGTTGTTGGAGTGGAACACCGTTGTTGGAGTGGAACACCGTTGTTGGAGTGGAACACTGTTGTTGGAGTGGAACACCGTTGTTGGAGTGGAACACCGTTGTTGGAGTGGAACACCGTTGTTGGAGTGGAACACCGTTGTTGGAGTGGAACACCGTTGTTGGAGTGAAACACCGTTGTTGGAGTGGAACACCGTTGTTGGAGTGGAACACCGTTGTTGGAGTGGAGTGGAACACCGTTGTTGGAGTGGAACACCGTTGTTGGAGTGGAACACCGTTGTTGGAGTGGAACACCGTTGTTGGAGTGGAACACTGTTGTTGGAGTGGAACACCGTTGTTGGAGTGGAACACTGTTGTTGGAGTGGAGTGGAACACTGTTGTTGGAGTGGAGTGGAACACCGTTGTTGGAGTGGAGTGGAACACCGTTGTTGGAGTGGAACACCGTTGTTGGAGTGGAGTGGAACACCGTTGTTGGAGTGGAGTGGAACACCGTTGTTGGAGTGGAACACCGTTGTTGGAGTGGAACACCGTTGTTGGAGTGGAACACTGTTGTTGGAGTGGAACACCGTTGTTGGAGTGGAACACTGTTGTTGGAGTGGAGTGGAACACCGTTGTTGGAGTGGAACACCGTTGTTGGAGTGGAACACCGTTGTTGGAGTGGAACACCGTTGTTGGAGTGGAACACCGTTGTTGGAGTGGAACACCGTTGTTGGTGGAGTGGAACACCGTTGTTGGAGTGGAACACCGTTGTTGGAGTGGAACACCGTTGTTGGAGTGGAAACACCGTTGTTGGAGTGGAACACCGTTGTTGGAGTGGAACACCGTTGTTGGAGTGGAACACTGTTGTTGGAGTGGAACACCGTTGTTGGAGTGGAACACCGTTGTTGGAGTGGAACACCGTTGTTGGAGTGGAAACACCGTTGTTGGAGTGGAACACCGTTGTTGGAGTGGAACACCGTTGTTGGAGTGGAACACCGTTGTTGGAGTGGAACACCGTTGTTGGTGGAGTGGAACACCGTTGTTGGAGTGGAACACCGTTGTTGGAACACTGTGGAAACACTGTTGTTGGAGTGGACACTGTTGTTGGAGTGGAACACCGTTGTTGGAGTGGAACACCGTTGTTGGAGTGGAGTGGAACACCGTTGTTGGAGTGGAACACCGTTGTTGGAGTGGAACACCGTTGTTGGAGTGGAACACCGTTGTTGGAGTGGAACACCGTTGTTGGAGTGGAACACCGTTGTTGGAGTGGAACACCGTTGTTGGAGTGGAACACCGTTGTTGGAACACCGTTGGGAGTGGAACACCGTTGTTGGAGTGGAACACCGTTGTTGGAGTGGAACACTGTTGTTGGAGTGGAACACTGTTGTTGGAGTGGAACACTGTTGTTGGAGTGGAACACCGTTGTTGGAACACCGTGGAACACCGTTGTTGGAGTGGAGTGGAACACCGTTGTTGGAGTGGAACACCGTTGTTGGAGTGGAACACCGTTGTTGGAGTGGAACACCGTTGTTGGAGTGGAACACCGTTGTTGGAGTGGAACACCGTTGTTGGAGTGGAAACACCGTTGTTGGAGTGGAACACCGTTGTTGGAGTGGAACACCGTTGTTGGAGTGGAACACTGTTGTTGGAGTGGAACACTGTTGTTGGAGTGGAACACTGTTGTTGGAGTGGAACACCGTTGTTGGAGTGGAACACCGTTGTTGGAGTGGAACACTGTTGTTGGAGTGGAACACTGTTGTTGGAGTGGAACACTGTTGTTGGAGTGGAACACCGTTGTTGGAGTGGAACACTGTTGTTGGAGTGGAACACCGTTGTTGGAGTGGAACACCGTTGTTGGAGTGGAACACTGTTGTTGGAGTGGAACACTGTTGTTGGAGTGGAACACTGTTGTTGGAGTGGAACACTGTTGTTGGAGTGGAACACCGTTGTTGGAGTGGAACACCGTTGTTGGAGTGGAACACCGTTGTTGGAGTGGAGTGGAACACCGTTGTTGGAGTGGAACACCGTTGTTGGAGTGGAACACCGTTGTTGGAGTGGAACACCGTTGTTGGAGTGGAACACCGTTGTTGGAGTGGAACACTGTTGTTGGAGTGGAACACTGTTGTTGGAGTGGAACACCGTTGTTGGAGTGGAACACCGTTGTTGGAGTGGAACACCGTTGTTGGAGTGGAACACTGTTGTTGGAGTGGAACACTGTTGTTGGAGTGGAACACCGTTGTTGGAGTGGAACACTGTTGTTGGAGTGAACACTGTTGTTGGAGTGGAACACCGTTGTTGGAGTGAACACCGTTGTTGGAGTGGAACACCGTTGTTGGAGTGGAACACTGTTGTTGGAGTGGAACACTGTTGTTGGAGTGGAACACTGTTGTTGGAGTGGAACACCGTTGTTGGAGTGGAACACCGTTGTTGGAGTGGAACACCGTTGTTGGAGTGGAACACCGTTGTTGGAGTGGAACACCGTTGTTGGAGTGGAACACCGTTGTTGGAGTGGAACACCGTTGTTGGAGTGGAACACCGTTGTTGGAGTGGAACACCGTTGTTGGAGTGGAACACTGTTGTTGGAGTGGAACACCGTTGTTGGAGTGGAGTGGAACACCGTTGTTGGAGTGGAACACCGTTGTTGGAGTGGAACACCGTTGTTGGAGTGGAACACCGTTGTTGGAGTGGAACACCGTTGTTGGAGTGGAACACCGTTGTTGGAGTGGAACACCGTTGTTGGAGTGGAACACCGTTGTTGGAGTGGAACACCGTTGTTGGAGTGGAACACCGTTGTTGGAGTGGAACACCGTTGTTGGAGTGGAACACCGTTGTTGGAGTGGAACACCGTTGTTGGAGTGGAACACTGTTGTTGGAGTGGAACACCGTTGTTGGAGTGGAACACCGTTGTTGGAGTGGAACACCGTTGTTGGAGTGGAACACCGTTGTTGGAGTGGAACACCGTTGTTGGAGTGGAGTGGAACACCGTTGTTGGAGTGGAACACTGTTGTTGGAGTGGAACACCGTTGTTGGAGTGGAACACCGTTGTTGGAGTGGAACACCGTTGTTGGAGTGGAACACTGTTGTTGGAGTGGAACACTGTTGTTGGAGTGGAACACCGTTGTTGGAGTGGAACACCGTTGTTGGAGTGGAACACCGTTGTTGGAGTGGAACACTGTTGTTGGAGTGGAACACCGTTGTTGGAGTGGAACACCGTTGTTGGAGTGGAGTGGAACACTGTTGTTGGAGTGGAACACCGTTGTTGGAGTGGAACACCGTTGTTGGAGTGGAGTGGAACACTGTTGTTGGAGTGGAACACCGTTGTTGGAGTGGAACACCGTTGTTGGAGTGGAACACCGTTGTTGGAGTGGAACACCGTTGTTGGAGTGGAACACCGTTGTTGGAGTGGAACACTGTTGTTGGAGTGGAACACCGTTGTTGGAGTGGAACACCGTTGTTGGAGTGGAACACCGTTGTTGGAGTGGAACACCGTTGTTGGAACACCGTTGTTGGAGTGGAACACCGTTGTTGGAGTGGAACACCGTTGTTGGAGTGGAGTGGAACACCGTTGTTGGAGTGGAACACCGTTGTTGGAGTGGAAACACCGTTGTTGGAGTGGAACACCGTTGTTGGAGTGGAACACCGTTGTTGGAGTGGAACACCGTTGTTGGAGTGGAACACCGTTGTTGGAGTGGAACACCGTTGTTGGAGTGGAAACACCGTTGTTGGAGTGGAACACCGTTGTTGGAGTGGAACACCGTTGTTGGAGTGGAACACCGTTGTTGGAGTGGAACACCGTTGTTGGAGTGGAACACCGTTGTTGAAACACCGTTGTTGGAGTGGAGTGGAACACCGTTGTTGGAGTGGAACACCGTTGTTGGAGTGGTGGAACACCGTTGTTGGAGTGGAACACCGTTGTTGGAGTGGAACACCGTTGTTGGAGTGGAACACCGTTGTTGGAGTGGAACACCGTTGTTGGAGTGGAACACCGTTGTTGGAGTGGAACACCGTTGTTGGAGTGGGAGTGGAACACCGTTGTTGGAGTGGAGTGGAACACCGTTGTTGGAGTGGAACACCGTTGTTGAGTGGAACACCGTTGTTGGAGTGGAACACCGTTGTTGGAGGAGTGGAACACCGTTGTTGGGAACACCGTGGTGGAACACCGTTGTTGGAGTGGAACACCGTTGTTGGAGTGGAACACCGTTGTTGGAGTGGAACACTGTTGTTGGAGTGGAACACCGTTGTTGGAGTGGAACACCGTTGTTGGAGTGGAACACCGTTGTTGGAGTGGAACACTGTTGTTGGAGTGGAACACCGTTGTTGGAGTGGAACACCGTTGTTGGAGTGGAACACCGTTGTTGGAGTGGAACACCGTTGTTGGGAGTTGTTGAGTGGAACACCGTTGTTGGAGTGGAACACCGTTGTTGGAGTGGAACACCGTTGTTGGAGTGGAACACCGTTGTTGGAGTGGAACACCGTTGTTGGAGTGGAACACCGTTGTTGGAGTGGAACACCGTTGTGGAACACTGTTGTTGGAGTGGAACACTGTTGTTGGAGTGGAACACCGTTGTTGGAGTGGAACACCGTTGTTGGAGTGGAACACCGTTGTTGGAGTGGAACACCGTTGTTGGAGTGGAACACCGTTGTTGGAGTGGAACACCGTTGTTGGAGTGGAACACCGTTGTTGGAGTGGAACACCGTTGTTGGAGTGGAGTGGAACACCGTTGTTGGAGTGGAACACCGTTGTTGGAGTGGAACACTGTTGTTGGAGTGGAACACCGTTGTTGGAGTGGAACACCGTTGTTGGAGTGGAACACCGTTGTTGGAGTGGAACACCGTTGTTGGAGTGGAGTGGAACACCGTTGTTGGAGTGGAACACCGTTGTTGGAGTGGAACACCGTTGTTGGAGTGGAACACCGTTGTTGGAGTGGAGTGGAACACTGTTGTTGGAGTGGAAACACCGTTGTTGGAGTTGGAAACACCGTTGTTGGAGTGGAAACACCGTTGTTGGAGTGGAGTGGAACACCGTTGTTGGAGTGGAACACCGTTGTTGGAGTGGAACACCGTTGTTGGAGTGGAACACTGTTGTTGGAGTGGAACACTGTTGTTGGAGTGGAACACCGTTGTTGGAGTGGAACACCGTTGTTGGAGTGGAACACCGTGGAACACCGTTGTTGGAGTGGAACACCGTTGTTGGAGTGGAACACCGTTGTTGGAGTGGAACACCGTTGTTGGAGTGGAACACCGTTGTTGGAGTGGAACACCGTTGTTGGAGTGGAACACCGTTGGAACACCGTTGTTGGAGTGGAACACCGTTGTTGGAGTGGAACACCGTTGTTGGAGTGGAACACTGTTGTTGGAGTGGAACACTGTTGTTGGAGTGGAACACCGTTGTTGGAGTGGAACACCGTTGTTGGAGTGGAACACCGTTGTTGGAGTGGAACACCGTTGTTGGAGTGGAACACTGTTGTTGGAGTGGAACACTGTTGTTGGAGTGGAACACCGTTGTTGGAGTGGAACACCGTTGTTGGAGTGGAACACTGTTGTTGGAGTGGAACACCGTTGTTGGAGTGGAACACCGTTGTTGGAGTGGAACACTGTTGTTGGAGTGGAACACTGTTGTTGGAGTGAACACTGTTGTTGGAGTGGAACACTGTTGTTGGAGTGGAACACCGTTGTTGGAGTGGAACACCGTTGTTGGAGTGGAACACCGTTGTTGGAGTGGAACACCGTTGAAACACCGTTGTTGGAGTGGAACACCGTTGTTGGAGTGGAACACCGTTGTTGGAGTGGAACACCGTTGTTGGAGTGGAACACTGTTGTTGGAGTGGAACACTGTTGTTGGAGTGGAACACTGTTGTTGGAGTGGAACACCGTTGTTGGAGTGGAACACTGTTGTTGGAGTGAACACCGTTGTTGGAGTGGAACACTGTTGTTGGAGTGACACACTGTTGTTGGAGTGGAACACCGTTGTTGGAGTGGAACACTGTTGTTGAGTGGAACACTGTTGTTGGAGTGAACACTGTTGTTGGAGTGGAACACCGTTGTTGGAGTGGAACACCGTTGTTGGAGTGGAACACCGTTGTTGGTTGGAGTGGAACACTGTTGTTGGAGTGGAACACCGTTGTTGGAGTGGAACACCGTTGTTGGAGTGGAACACCGTTGTTGGAGTGGAACACCGTTGTTGGAGTGGAACACCGTTGTTGGAGTGGAACACCGTTGTTGGAGTGGAACACCGTTGTTGGAGTGGAACACCGTTGTTGGAGTGGAACACCGTTGTTGGAGTGGAACACCGTTGTTGGAGTGGAACACTGTTGTTGGGAGTGGAACACCGTTGTTGGAGTGGAACACCGTTGTTGGAGTGGAACACTGTTGTTGGAGTGGAACACCGTTGTTGGAGTGGAACACCGTTGTTGTGGAACACCGTTGGAGTGGAACACCGTTGTTGGAGTGGAACACCGTTGTTGGAGTGGAACACCGTTGTTGGAGTGGAACACCGTTGTTGGAGTGGAACACTGTTGTTGGAGTGGAACACCGTTGTTGGAGTGGAACACCGTTGTTGGAGTGGAACACCGTTGTTGGAGTGGAACACCGTTGTTGGAGTGGAGTGGAACACTGTTGTTGGAGTGGAACACCGTTGTTGGAGTGGAACACTGTTGTTGGAGTGGAACACCGTTGTTGGAGTGGAACACCGTTGTTGGAGTGGAACACCGTTGTTGGAGTGGAACACTGTTGTTGGAGTGGAACACTGTTGTTGGAGTGGAACACCGTTGTTGGAGTGGAACACCGTGTTGGAGTGGAACACCGTTGTTGGAGTGGAACACTGGTTGGAGTGGAACACCGTTGTTGGTGGAGTGGAAACACTGTTGTTGGAGTGGAACACCGTTGGAACACCGTTGTTGGAGTGGAACACTGTTGTTGGAGTGGAACACCGTTGTTGGAGTGGAACACCGTTGTTGGAGTTGGAGTGGAACACTGTTGTTGGAGTGGAACACCGTTGTTGGAGTGGAACACCGTTGTTGGAGTGGAACACCGTTGTTGGAGTGGAACACCGTTGTTGGAGTGGAACACCGTTGTTGGAGGAACACTGTGGAACACCGTTGTTGGAGTGGAACACCGTTGTTGAGTGGAACACCGTTGTTGGAGTGGAACACCGTTGTTGGAGTGGAACACCGTTGTTGGAGTGGAACACCGTTGTTGGAGTGGAACACCGTTGTTGGTTGGAACACCGTTGTTGGAGTGGAAACACCGTTGTTGGAGTGGAACACCGTTGTTGGAGTGGAACACCGTTGTTGGAGTGGAACACCGTTGTTGGAGTGGAACACCGTTGTTGGAGTGGAACACCGTTGTTGGAGTGGAGTGGAACACCGTTGTTGGAGTGGAACACCGTTGTTGGAGTGGAACACCGTTGTTGGAGTGGAACACCGTTGTTGGAGTGGAACACCGTTGTTGGAGTGGAACACCGTTGTTGGAGTGGAGTGGAACACCGTTGTTGGAGTGGAACACCGTTGTTGGAGTGGAACACCGTTGTTGGAGTGGAACACCGTTGTTGGAGTGGAACACTGTTGTTGGAGTGGAACACCGTTGTTGGAGTGGAACACCGTTGTTGGAGTGGAACACCGTTGTTGGAGTGGAACACCGTTGTTGGAGTGGAAACACCGTTGTTGGAGTGGAACACCGTTGTTGGAGTGGAAACACCGTTGTTGGAGTGGAACACCGTTGTTGGAGTGGAACACCGTTGTTGGAGTGGAACACCGTTGTTGGAGTGGAACACTGTTGTTGGAGTGGAACACCGTTGTTGGAGTGGAACACCGTTGTTGAGTGGAACACCGTTGTTGGAGTGGAACACCGTTGTTGGAGTGGAACACCGTTGTTGGAGTGGAACACCGTTGTTGGAGTGGAACATCGTTGTTGGAGTGGAACAGCGTTGTTGGAGTGGAACACCGTTGTTGGAGTGGAGTGGAACACCGTTGTTGGAGTGGAACACCGTTGTTGGAGTGGAACACCGTTGTTGGAGTGGAACACCGTTGTTGGAGTGGAACACCGTTGTTGGAGTGGAAACACCGTTGTTGGAGTGGAACACCGTGGAACACCGTTGAGTGGAACACCGTTGTTGGAGTGGAACACCGTTGTTGGAGTGGAACACCGTTGTTGGAGTGGAACACCGTTGTTGGAGTGGAACACCGTTGTTGGAGTGGAGTGGAACACCGTTGTTGGAGTGGAACACCGTTGTTGGAGTGGAACACCGTTGTTGGAGTGGAACACCGTTGTTGGAGTGGAACACCGTTGTTGGAGTGGAACACCGTTGTTGGAGTGGAACACCGTTGTTGGAGTGGAACACCGTTGTTGGAGTGGAGTGGAACACCGTTGTTGGAGTGGAACACCGTTGTTGGAGTGGAACACCGTTGTTGGAGTGGAGTGGAACACCGTTGTTGGAGTGGAACACCGTTGTTGGAGTGGAACACCGTTGTTGGAGTGGAACACCGTTGTTGGAGTGGAACACCGTTGTTGGAGTGGAACACCGTTGTTGGAGTGGAACACCGTTGTTGGAGTGGAACACCGTTGTTGGAGTGGAACACCGTTGTTGGAGTGGAACACCGTTGTTGGAGTGGAACACCGTTGTTGGAACACCGTTGTTGGAGTGGAACACCGTTGTTGGAGTGGAGTGGAACACCGTTGTTGGAGTGGAACACCGTTGTTGGAGTGGAACACCGTTGTTGGAACACTGTTGTTGGAGTGGAACACTGTTGTTGGAGTGGAAACACCGTTGTTGGAGTGGAACACCGTTGTTGGAGTGGAGTGGAACACCGTTGTTGGAGTGGAACACCGTTGTTGGAGTGGAACACCGTTGTTGGAGTGGAACACCGTTGTTGGAGTGGAACACTGTTGTTGGAGTGGAACACCGTTGTTGGAGTGGAACACTGTTGTTGGAGTGGAACACTGTTGTTGGAGTGGAACACCGTTGTTGGAGTGGAACACTGTTGTTGGAGTGGAACACTGTTGTTGGAGTGGAACACCGTTGTTGGAGTGGAACACCGTTGTTGAGTGGAACACCGTTGTTGAGTGGAACACCGTTGTTGGAGTGGAACACTGTTGTTGGAGTGGAACACTGTTGTTGGAGTGGAACACCGTTGTTGGAGTGGAACACTGTTGTTGGAGTGGAACACCGTTGTTGGAGTGGAACACCGTTGTTGGAGTGGAACACCGTTGTTGGAGTGGAACACCGTTGTTGGAGTGGAACACCGTTGTGGAACACCGTTGTTGGAGTGGAACACTGTTGTTGGAGTGGAACACTGTTGTTGGAACACCGTTGTGGAAACACCGTTGTTGGAGTGGAACACCGTTGTTGGAGTGGAACACCGTTGTTGGAACACCGTTGTTGAACACCCGTTGTTGGAGTGGAACACCGTTGTTGGAGTGGAACACCGTGGAACACCGTTGTTGGAGTGGAACACTGTTGTTGGAGTGGAACACCGTTGTTGGAGTGGAACACCGTTGTTGGAGTGGAACACCACCGTTGTTGGAGTGGAACACCGTTGTTGGAGTGGAACACTGTTGTTGGAGTGGAACACTGTTGTTGGAGTGGAACACCGTTGTTGGAGTGGAACACCGTTGTTGGAGTGGAACACTGTTGTTGGAGTGGAACACTGTTGTTGGAGTGGAACACTGTTGTTGGAGTGGAACACTGTTGTTGGAGTGGAACACCGTTGTTGGAGTGGAACACTGTTGTTGGAGTGGAACACTGTTGTTGAAACACCGTTGTTGGAGTGGAACACCGTTGTTGGAGTGGAACACCGTTGTTGGAGTGGAACACCGTTGTTGGAGTGGAACACCGTTGGAAACACCGTTGTTGGAGTGGAACACTGTTGTTGGAGTGGAACACCGTTGTTGGAGTGGAACACCGTTGTTGGAGTGGAACACCGTTGTTGGAGTGGAACACTGTTGTTGGAGTGGAACACTGTTGTTGGAGTGGAACACCGTTGTTGGAGTGGAACACCGTTGTTGGAGTGGAACACCGTTGTTGGAGTGGAACACCGTTGTTGGAGTGGAACACCGTTGTTGGAGTGGAACACTGTTGTTGGAGTGGAACACCGTTGTTGGAGTGGAACACCGTTGTTGGAGTGGAACACCGTTGTTGGAGTGGAGTGAAACACCGTTGTTGGAGTGGAACACCGTTGTTGGAGTTGTTGGAGTGGAACACCGTTGTTGGAGTGGAACACCGTTGTTGGAGTGGAACACCGTTGTTGGAACACCGTGGGAGTGGAACACCGTTGTTGGAGTGGAACACCGTTGTTGGAGTGGAACACCGTTGTTGTTGAGTGGAACACCGTTGTTGGAGTGGAACACCGTTGTTGGAGTGGAACACCGTTGGAACACCGTTGTTGGAGTGGAACACCGTTGTTGGAGTGGAACACCGTTGTTGGAGTGGAACACCGTTGTTGGAGTGGAACACCGTTGTTGGAGTGGAACACCGTTGTTGGAGTGGAACACTGTTGTTGGAGTGGAACACCGTTGTTGGAGTGGAACACCGTTGTTGAATGGGAACACCGTTGTTGGAGTGGAACACCGTTGTTGGAGTGGAACACCGTTGTTGGAGTGGAACACCGTTGTTGGAGTGGAACACCGTTGTTGGAAACACCGTTGTTGGAGTGGAACACCGTTGTTGGAGTGGAACACCGTTGTTGGAGTGGAACACCGTTGTTGGAGTGGAACACCGTTGTTGGAGTGGAACACCGTTGTTGGAGTGGAACACCGTTGTTGGAGTGGAACACCGTTGTTGGAGTGGAACACTGTTGTTGGAGTGGAACACCGTTGTTGGAGTGGAACACCGTTGTTGGAGTGGAACACCGTTGTTGGAGTGGAACACCGTTGTTGGAGTGGAACACCGTTGTTGGAGTGGAACACCGTTGTTGGAGTGGAACACCGTTGTTGGAGTGGAGTGGAACACCGTTGTTGGAGTGGAACACCGTTGTTGGAGTGGAACACCGTTGTTGGAGTGGAACACCGTTGTTGGAGTGGAACACCGTTGTTGGTTGGAGTGGTTGGAACACCGTTGTTGGAGTGGAACACCGTTGTTGGAGTGGAACACCGTTGTTGGAGTGGAACACTGTTGTTGGAGTGGAACACTGTTGTTGGAGTGGAGTGGAACACCGTTGTTGGAGTGGAACACCGTTGTTGGTTGAGTGGAACACCGTTGTTGGAGTGGAACACCGTTGTTGGAGTGGAACACCGTTGTTGGAGTGGAACACCGTTGTTGGAGTGGAACACCGTTGTTGGAGTGGAACACCGTTGTTGGAGTGGAACACCGTTGTTGGAGTGGAACACCGTGTTGAGTGAACACCGTTGTTGTTGAGTGGAACACCGTTGTTGGAGTGGAACACCGTTGGAGTTTGTTGGAGTGGAACACCGTTGTTGGAGTGGAACACCGTTGTTGGAGTGGAACACTGTTGTTGGAGTGGAACACCGTTGTTGGAGTGGAACACCGTTGTTGGGAGTGGAACACTGTTGTTGGACACCGTTGTTGGAGTGGAAACACCGTTGTTGGAGTGGAACACCGTTGTTGTGGAGTGGAACACTGTTGTTGGAGTGGAACACTGTTGTTGGAGTGGAACACCGTTGTTGGAGTGGAACACCGTTGTTGGAGTGGAACACCGTTGTTGGAGTGGAACACCGTTGTTGGAGTGGAACACCGTTGTTGGAGTGGAACACCGTTGTTGGAGTGGAACACTGTTGTTGGAGTGGAACACTGTTGTTGGAGTGGAACACCGTTGTTGGAGTGGAACACTGTTGTTGGAGTGGAACACTGTTGTTGGAGGGGAACACTGTTGTTGGAGTGGAACACTGTTGTTGGAGTGGAACACTGTTGTTGGAGTGGAACACCGTTGTTGGAGTGGAACACCGTTGTTGGAGTGGAACACCGTTGTTGGAGTGGAACACCGTTGTTGGAGTGGAACACCGTTGTTGGAGTGGAACACTGTTGTTGGAGTGGAACACCGTTGTTGGAGTGGAACACCGTTGTTGGAGTGGAACACCGTTGTTGGAGTGGAACACCATTATTTTCAGCGATGGAGGATAAAGGTGACGGTTGACGCTGCGTGTTGTCATTGTAGAATTCTCCAACGCACCTTCCTTCACTGTGTCGGATGCTGCCTTTGTACACAGTCCTCAAATTGTGAAGTCGCTCGGCACGTTTCTACCTGGTAGGATGAGAAGGATAGGACCAGGCTAGGACCAGGCTATGGATAGGACCAGGCTAGGACCAGGCTATGGATAGGACCAGGCTAGGACCAGGCTATGGATAGGACCAGGCTAGGACCAGGCTATGGATAGGACCAGGCTAGGACCAGGCTATGGATAGGACCAGGCTAGGACCAGGCTATGGATAGGACCAGGCTATGGATAGGACCAGGCTATGGATAGGACCAGGCTAGGACCAGGCTATGGATAGGACCAGGCTATGGTTAGGACCAGGCTAGGACCATGCTATGGATAGGACCAGGCTAGGACCAGGCTAGGACCAGGCTATGGCTATAGGACCAGGCTAGGACCAGGCTATGGATAGGACCAGGCTTGGACCAGGCTATGGATAGAACCAGGCTAGGACCAGGCCATGGATAGGAGTAGGCTAGGCCAGGCTATGGATAGGACCAGGCTATGGATAGGACCAGGCTAGGACTAGGCTATGGATAGGACTAGGCTATGGATAGGACCAGGCTAGGACTAGGCTATGGATAGGACCAGGCTAGGACCAGACTAGGACCAGGCTATGGCTAGGACCAGGCTATGGATAGAACCAGGCTAGGACCAGGCTATGGATAGGACTAGGCTAGGACCAGGCTATGGATAGGACCAGGCTAGGACTAGGCTATGGATAGGACCAGGCTATGGATAGGACCAGGCTAGGACCAGGCTATGGATAGGACCAGGCTTGGACCAGGCTATGGATAGGACCAGGCTAGGACCAGGCTATGGATAGGACCAGGCTAGGACCAGGCTATGGATAGGACCAGGCTTGGACCAGGCTATGGATAGGACCAGGCTAGGACCAGGCTATGGATAGGACCAGGCTAGGACCAGGCTAGGATCAGACTAGGACCAGGCTATGGATAGGACCAGGCTAGGACCAGGCTATGGATAGGACCAGGCTAGGACCAGGCTATGGATAGGACCAGGCTAGGACCAGGCTATGGATAGGACCAGGCTAGGACCAGGCTATGGATAGGACCAGGCTAGGACTAGGCTATGGATAGGACCAGGCTAGGACCAGACTAGGACCAGGCTATGGATAGGACCAGGCTAGGACCAGGCTATGGCTAGGACCAGGCTATGGCTAGGACCAGGCTAGGACCAGGCTATGGATAGGACTAGGCTAGGACTAGGCTATGGATAGGACCAGGCTAGGACCAGGCTATGGTTAGGACCAGGCTATGGATAGGACCAGGCTATGGATAGGACCAGGCTATGGATAGGACCAGGCTAGGACCAGGCTATGGATAGGACCAGGCTAGGACCAGGCTATGGATAGGACCAGGCTATGGATAGGACCAGGCTATGGATAGGACCAGGCTATGGATAGGACCAGGCTATGGATAGGACCAGGCTATGGATAGGACCAGGCTATGGATAGGACCAGGCTATGGATAGGACCAGGCTAGGACCAGGCTATGGATAGGACCAGGCTATGGATAGGACCAGGCTAGGACCAGGCTATGGATAGGACCAGGCTATGGATAGGACCAGGCTAGGACCAGGCTATGGATAGGACCAGGCTAGGACCAGGCTATGGATAGGACCAGGCTATGGTTAGGACCAGGCTAGGACCATGCTATGGTTATGACCAGGCTATGGAAAGACCAGGCTATGGTTAGGACCAGGGTATGGAAAGACCAGGCTATGGATAGGACCAGGCTAGGACCAGGCTATGGATAGGACCATGCTATGGTTAGGACCAGGCTAGGACCATGCTATGGTTAGGACCAGGCTATGGTTAGGACCAGGGTATGGATAGGACCAGGCTAGGACCATGCTATGGTTAGGACCAGGCTATGGTTATGACAAGGCTATGGATAGGACCAGGCTAGGACCAGGCTAGGACCAGGCTATGGATAGGACCAGGCTATGGATAGGACCAGGCTAGGACCATGCTATGGTTAGGACCAGGCTATGGTTAGGACCACGGTATGGATAGGACCAGGCTAGGACCAGGCTAGGACCATGCTATGGTTAGGACCAGGCTATGGTTATGACAAGGCTATGGAAAGGACCAGGCTAGGACCAGGCTATGGCTAGGACCAGGCTAGGACCAGGCTATGGTTATGACCAGGCTATGGAAAGACCAGGCTATGGTTAGGACCAGGGTATGGATTGGACCAGGCTAGGGTTAGGACCAGGCTATGGTTAGGTCTCCACTAGAGAGATACATGAGTTTGTTGTGTCTCCACTAGAGAGATAAATGAGTTTGGTTTTGTCTCCACTAGAGAGATAAAGGAGTTTGGTTGTGTCTCCACTAGAGAGATAAAAAAAAGTTTGGTTGTGTCTCCACTAGAGAGATAAAGGTGTTTGGTTGTGTCTCCCCATCTCCTTTATGTACCTGCCCCATCTCCTTTATGTACCCTCCCCATCTCCTTTATGTACCCCCTCCCCATCTCCTTTATGTACCACTAGAGAGATAAAGGGGTTTGGTTGTTGAGAGATAAAGGAGTTTGGTTGTGTCTCTACTAGGGAGATCAAGGAGTTTGGTTGTGTCTCCACTAGAGAGATGACGGAGTTTGATTGTGTCTCCACTAGAGAGATAAAGGGGGTTGGTTGTGTCTCCACTAGAGAGAGAAAGGAGTTTGGTTGTGTCTCCACTGGAGAGATAAAGGAGTTTGGTTGTGTCTCCACTAGAGAGATAAAGGAGTTTGGTTGTGTCTCCACTGGAGAGATGAAGGAATTTGGTTGTTGAGAGATCAAGGAGTTTGGTTGTGTCTCCACGAGAGAGATAAAGGAGTTTGGTTGAGTCTCCACTAGAGATAAAGGAGTTTGGTTGTTGAGAGATAAAGGAGTTTGGTTGTGTCTCCACTAGAGAGATAAAGGAGTTTGGTTGTTGAGAGATAAAGGAGTTTGGTTGTGTCTCCACTAGAGAGATAAAGGAGTTTGGTTGTTGAGAGATGTAGATGGCCCAGTGTGTGTGTGTGTGTGTGTGTGTGTGTGTGTGTGTGTGTGTGTGTGTGTGTGTGTGTGTGTGTGTGTGTGTGTGTGTGTGTGTGTGTGTGTGTGTGTGTGTGTGTGTATGCGTGTGTACGCGTGCGTGCGTGCGTGTGTGTGTGTGTTGTGTGTGTGTGTGCGTGTGCGTGTGCGTGGGAGGATAATGATTTTCAGAATGTCCCATGGTGTTGTTGGAAGGCAACAGCAGTCAGCCCAGGCAGAGTTATCAGGTTTGATTACGTACGCGATTTTATTCAATCATCGCATCGCTCCACGTCTGACATTTGGTCAATAGTGCAATCTTCTAGCGATCAGAATACGCCAGACAGACCCCCTGAACTGAATTCCATTACTTTGGCTCTCAATGGATGTTTCTAAAACAAGATGTCTACTGATTAACACCAACAGAATGACCATGTTTCTCTGGATGTTTCTAAAACAAGATGTCTACTGATTAACACCAACAGAATGACCATGTTTCTCTGGATGTTTCTAAAACAAGATGTCTACTGATTAACACCAACAGAAGGACCATGTTTCTCTGGATGTTTCTAAAACAAGATGTCTACTGATTAACACCAACAGAAGGACCATGTTTCTCTGGATGTTTCTAAAACAAGATGTCTACTGATTAACACCAACAGAACGACCATGTTTCTCTGGATGTTTCTAAAACAAGATGTCTACTGATTAACACCAACAGAATGACCATGTTTCTCTGGATGTTTCTAAAACAAGATGTCTACTGATTAACACCAACAGAATGACCATGTTTCTCTGGATGTTTCTAAAACAAGATGTCTACTGATTAACACCAACAGAACGACCATGTTTCTTTACCTTTTTTAATTCAGTTATTTAAAAGAAATAAATATCTTAACATTATTCCTAATTATTATATATGTAGTTAATACTGTACACATTCAGGTCATTGTGTTGTTCATATCAAGGAGTCAACTAGATGGTTCTTCATGTTGTCCGTATCAAGGAGTCAACTAGATGGTTCTTCATGTTGTCCGTATCAAGGAGTCAACTAGATGGTTCTTCATGTTGTCCGTATCAAGGAGTCAACTAGATGGTTCTTTATGTTGTCCGTATCAAGGAGTCAACTAGATGGTTCTTCATGTTGTCCATATCAAGGAGTCAACTAGATGGTTCTTCATGTTGTCCGTATCAAGGAGTCAACTAGATGGTTCTTCATGTTGTCTGTATCAAGGAGTCAACTAGATGGTTCTTCATGTTGTCCATATCAAGGAGTCAACTAGATGGTTCTTCATGTTGTCCGTATCAAGGAGTCAACTAGATGGTTCTTCATGTTGTCTGTATCAAGGAGTCAACTAGATGGTTCTTCATGTTGTCCATATCAAGGAGTCAACTAGATGGTTCTTCATGTTGTCCATATCAAGGAGTCAACTAGATGGTTCTTCATGTTGTCCGTATCAAGGAGTCAACTAGATGGTTCTTCTGCATGTTGTTCTATCAAGGAGTCAACTAGATGGTTCTTCATGTTGTCCGTATCAAGGAGTCAACTAGATGGTTCTTTATGTTGTCCATATCAAGGAGTCAACTAGATGGTTCTTCATGTTGTCTGTATCAAGGAGTCAACTAGATGGTTCTTCATGTTGTCCATATCAAGGAGTCAACTAGATGGTTCTTCATGTTGTCCGTATCAAGGAGTCAACTAGACCATATGACAGGTCAATCAATGAAAGCCCTTTTACATCAGCTGATGTCACAAAGTGCTGTACAGAAACCCCAGCCTAAAAGCCCAAACAGCAAAGCAATGAGACGTAGAAGCACGGTGGCTCGGAAAAACTCCCTAGAATGGAAGGAGCCTCGAGAGGAATGTAGAGAGACTGTATGACAGGTCAACAAGTACTTCATAGTACCCAGAGGGCTATAGGTCTAAAGTAGTGTACTATATAGGAATAGGGCTCTGGTCTATAGTAGTGTACTATATAGGGAATAGGGCTCTGGTCTATAGTAGTGTACTATATAGGGAATAGGGCTCTGGTCTATAGTAGTGTACTATATAGGGAATAGGGCTCTGGTCTATAGTAGTGTACTATATATGGAATAGGGTCTAAAGTAGTGCACTATATAGGGAATAGGGCTCTGGTCTGTAGTAGTGTACTATGTAGGAATAGGGCTCTGGTCTACAGTAGTGCACTATATAGGGAATAGGGTCTAAAGTAGTGCACTATATAGGAATAGGGCTCTGGTCTAAAGTAGTGTACTATATAGGGAATAGGGCTCTGGTCTATAGTAGTGTACTATATAGGGAATAGGGCTCTGGTCTATAGTAGTGTACTATATAGGGAATAGGGCTCTGGTCTATAGTAGTGTACTATATAGGGAATATGGCTCTAGTCTATAGTAGTGTACTATATAGGAATAGGGCTCTGGTCTATAGTAGTGTACTATATAGGGAATAGGGCTCTGGTCTAAAGTAGTGCACTATATAGGGAATAGCGCTCTGGTCTAAAGTAGTGTACTATATAGGGAATAGGGCTCTGGTCTACAGTACTGCACTATATAGGAATAGGGCTCTGGTCTAAAGTAGTGCACTATATAGGAATAGGGCTCTGGTCTATAGTAGTGTACTATATAGGGAATATGGCTCTGGTCTATAGTAGTGTACTATATAGGAATAGGGCTCTGGTCTATAGTAGTGTACTATATAGGGAATAGGGCTCTGGTCTATAGTAGTGTACTATATAGGGAATAGAGTCTAAAGTAGTGCAACATATAGGGAATAGGGTCTATAGTAGTGTACTATATAGGGAATAGGGTCTATGGTAGTGTACTATATAGGGAATAGGGTCTATGGTAGTGTACTATATAGGGAATAGGGCTCTGGTCTATAGTAGTGTACTATATAGGGAATAGGGCTCTGGTCTATAGTAGTGCACTATATAGGAATAGGGCTCTGGTCTATAGTAGTGCACTATATAGGGAATAGGGTCTATAGTGGTGCACTATATAGGGAATAGGGTCTATAGTAGCACCCTATAGGGAATAGGGTACCATTTGAGATGCAGAGAGAGTCATTATCGTCCATATTCATTGGTAACCTCATTGGCACTTATTTCTTGGGGATCAATATTACCGGTTAATCAATAATAAATGCATCCAGAAGTGAATGTTAAATGTATGCCAGCTGGGTTACAACGCTGTGTGTCAATGAAGGAATTCCATAACTAAATCATCACATGATACAGTGAGGTGTGTGGTGTGTGTGAAGGTAATGTGTGGTGTGTGCTTGGTGTGTGGGGTGTGTGCTTGGTGTGTGTGTGTGCTTTGTGTGTGGGTGTGTGCTTGGTGTGTGTGCTTGGTGTGTGTGTGTGTGTGCTTGGTGTGTGTGGGTGTGTGCTTGGTGTGTGCATGCTTGGTGTGTGTGCATGCTTGGTGTGTGTGGGTGTGTGCTTGGTGTGTGCATGCTTGGTGTGTGTGTGTGTGGAGGTGTGATGCTTGGTGTGTGTGTGTGCTTGGTGTGTGTGTGTGTGTGTGCTTGGTGTGTGTGTGTGTGTGCTTGGTGTGTGTGTGTGTGCTTGGTGTGTGTGGGTGTGTGCTTGGTGTGTGTGGGTGTGTTCTTGGTGGGTGTGTGTGTGTGTGCTTGCAGGTGATGTGTTTGTGTGTGTGTGTGTGTAATGTGTGTGTGTGTGTGTGTGTGTGTGTGTGTGTGTGTGTGTGTGTGTGTGATGTGTGTGTGGTGGGGGGCTGACTTGGTACCGGTATAATTAATTGTTATTTTACTGTTACTATTTTTCTTTTGTCTAGGTGATGACCAAAAGTATGTGGAGACCTGCTCGTCCAACATCTCAGGAAGGAACCAAGGTGAGTGACAGATACAGGGAAGATAATCAAGGAGGTGATGGAGTCCAGGTGAGTGACAGATACAGGGAAGATAATCAAGGAGGTGATGGAGTCCAGGTGAGTGACAGATATAGGGAAGATAATCAAGGAGGTGATGGAGTCCAGGTGAGTGACAGATATAGGGAAGATAATCAAGGAGGTGATGGAGTCCAGGTGAGTGACAGATACAGGGAAGATAATCAAGGAGGTGATGGAGTCCAGGTGAGTGACAGATATAGGGAAGATAATCAAGGAGGTGATGGAGTCCAGGTGAGTGACAGATATAGGGAAGATAATCAAGGAGGTGATGGAGTCCAGGTGAGTGACAGATATAGGGAAGATAATCAAGGAGGTGATGGAGTCCAGGTGAGTGACAGATATAGGGAAGATAATCAAGGAGGTGATGGAGTCCAGGTGAGTGACAGATATAGGGAAGATAATCAAGGAGGTGATGGAGTCCAGGTGAGTGACAGATATAGGGAAGATAATCAAGGAGGTGATGGAGTCCAGGTGAGTGACAGATATAGGGAAGATAATCAAGGAGGTGATGGAGTCCAGGTGAGTGACAGATATAGGGAAGATAATCAAGGAGGTGATGGAGTCCAGGTGAGAGACAGATATAGGGAAGATAATCAAGGAGGTGATGGAGTCCAGGTGAGTGACAGATATAGGGAAGATAATCAAGGAGGTGATGGAGTCCAGGTGAGAGACAGATATAGGGAAGATAATCAAGGAGGTGATGGAGTCCAGGTGAGTGACAGATATAGGGAAGATAATCAAGGAGGTGATGGAGTCCAGGTGAGTGACAGATATAGGGAAGATAATCAAGGAGGTGATGGAGTCCAGGTGCGCTTGACGATGGTGACAGGTGGGTGGAATGATCATGGAGGCCGGAGAGGGAGTCTACGTGACAAGTTGGTCCCCCCTTTGCTGCCATAACAGCCTCCACTCTTCTGGGAAGGCTTTCCACTAGATGTGGGAACATTGTTGCTATAACAGCCTCCACTCTTCTGGGAAGGTTTTCCACTAGATGTGGGAACATTGCTGCTATAACAGCCTCCACTCTTCTGGGAAGGCTTTCCACTAGATGTGGGAACATTGTTGCTATAACAGCCTCCACTCTTCTGGGAAGGCTTTCCACTAGATGTTGGAACATTGCTGCCATAACAGCCTCCACTCTTATGGGAAGGCTTTCCACTAGATGTTGGGACATTGCTGCTATAACAGCCTCCACTCTTCTGGGAAGGCTTTCCAATAGATGTTGGAACATTGCTGCTATAACAGCCTCCACTCTTCTGGGAAGGCTTTCCACTAGATGTTGGAACATTGCTGCTATAACAGCCTCCATCCACTCTTCTGGGAAGGCTTTCCACTAGATGTTGGAACATTGCTGCTATAACAGCCTCCACTCTTCTGGGAAGGCTTTCCACTAGATGTTGGAACATTGCTGCTATAACAGCCTCCACTCTTCTGGGAAGGCTTTCCACTAGATGTTGGAACATTGCTGCTATAACAGCCTCCACTCTTCTGGGAAGGCTTTCCACTAGATGTTGGAACATTGCTGCTATAACAGCCTCCACTCTTCTGGGAAGGCTTTCCACTAGATGTTGGAACATTGCTGCTATAACAGCCTCCATCCACTCTTCTGGGAAGGCTTTCCACTAGATGTTGGAACATTGCTGCTATAACAGCCTCCACTCTTCTGGGAAGGCTTTCCACTAGATGTTGGAACATTGCTGCTATAACAGCCTCCACTCTTCTGGGAAGGCTTTCCACTAGATGTAGGAACATTGCTGCTATAACAGCCTCCACTCTTCTGGGAAGGCTTTACACTAGATGTAGGAACATTGCTGCTATAACAGCCTCCACTCCTCTGGGAAGGCTTTCCACTAGATGTTGGAACATTGCTGCTATAACAGCCTCCACTCTTCTGGGAAGGCTTTCCACTAGATGTAGGAACATTGCTGCTATAACAGCCTCCACTCTTCTGGGAAGGCTTTCCACTAGATGTTGGAACATTGCTGCTATAAGAGCCTCCACTCTTCTGGGAAGGCTTTCCACTAGATGTGCGAACATTGCTGCTATAACAGCCTCCACTCTTCTGGGAAGGTTTTCCACTAGATGTTGGAACATTGCTGCTATAACAGCCTCCACTCTTCTGGGAAGGTTTTCCACTAGATGTTGGAACATTGCTGCTATAACAGCCTCCACTCTTCTGGGAAGGCTTTCCACTAGATGTTGGAACATTGCTGCTATAACAGCCTCCACTCTTCTGGGAAGGCTTTCCACTAGATGTTGGAACATTGCTGCTATAACAGCCTCCACTCTTCTGGGAAGGCTTTCCACTAGATGTGGGAACATTGTTGCTATAACAGCCTCCACTCTTCTGGGAAGGCTTTCCACTAGATGTTGGAACATTGCTGCTATAACAGCCTCCACTCTTCTGGGAAGGCTTTCCACTAGATGTTGGAACATTGCTGCTATAACAGCCTCCACTATTCTGGGAAGGCTTTCCACTAGATGTTGGAACATTGCTGCTATAACAGCCTCCACTCTTCTGGGAAGGCTTTCCACTAGATGTTGGAACATTGCTGCTATAACAGCCTCCACTCTTCTGGGAAGGCTTTCCACTAGATGTTGGAACATTGCTGCTATAACAGCCTCCACTCTTCTGGGAAGGCTTTCCACTAGATGTTGGAACATTGTTGCTATAACAGCCTCCACTCTTCTGGGAAGGTATATATAGTGTATGAAGAGGTGTCCACATACTGCTGTATATATAGTGGATGAAGGGGTGTCCTGTATATATAGTGGGTGAAGGGGTGTCCTGTATATATAGTGGATGAAGGGGTGTCCACATACTGCTGTATATATAGTGGATGAAGGGGTGTCCACATACTGCTGTATATATAGTGGATGAAGGGGTGTCCTCATACTGCTGTATATATAGTGGATGAAGGGGTGTCCTGTATATATAGTGGATGAAGGGGGGTCCTCATACTGCTGTATATATAGTGGATGAAGGGGTGTCCTGTATATATAGTGTATGAAGGGGTGTCCTCATACTGCTGTGTATATAGTGGATGAAGGGGTGTCCACATACTGCTGTATATATAGTGGATGAAGGGGTGTCCTCATACTTCTGTATATATAGTGGATGAAGGGGTGTCCTGTATATATAGTGGATGAAGGGGTGTCCACATACTGCTGTATATATAGTGGATGAAGGGGTGTCCTCATACTGCTGTATATATAGTGGATGAAGGGGTGTCCTGTATATATAGTGGATGAAGGGGTGTCCACATACTGCTGTATATATAGTGGATGAAGGGGTGTCCTCATACTGCTGTATATATAGTGGATGAAGGGGTGTCCTGTATATATAGTGGATGAGGGGGGGTCCTCATACTGCTGTATATATAGTGGATGAAGGGGTGTCCTGTATATATAGTGTATGAAGGGGTGTCCTCATACTGCTGTATATATAGTGGATGAAGGGGTGTCCTCATACTGCTGTATATATAGTGTATGAAGGTGTGTCCTCATACTGCTGTATATATAGTGGATGAAGGTGTGTCCTCATACTGCTGTATATATAGTGGATGAAGGGGTGTCCTGTATATATAGTGGATGAAGGGGTGTCCACATACTGCTGTATATATAGTGGATGAAGGGGTGTCCTGTATATATAGTGGATGAAGGGGTGTCCTCATACTGCTGTATATATAGTGGATGAAGGGGTGTCCACATACTGCTGTATATATAGTGGATGAAGGGGTGTCCTGTATATATAGTGGATGAAGGGGTGTCCTCATACTGCTGTATATATAGTGGATGAAGGGGTGTCCACATACTGCTGTATATATAGTGGATGAAGGGGTGTCCTGTATATATAGTGGGTGAAGGGGTGTCCTGTATATATAGTGGATGAAGGGGTGTCCACATACTGCTGTATATATAGTGGATGAAGGGGTGTCCACATACTGCTGTATATATAGTGGATGAAGGGGTGTCCTCATACTGCTGTATATATAGTGGGTGAAGGGGTGTCCACATACTGCTGTATATATAGTGTATGAAGAGGTGTCCACATACTGCTGTATATATAGTTGATGAAGGGGTGTCCTCATACTGCTGTATATATAGTGGATGAAGGGGTGTCCTCATACTGCTGTATATATAGTCGATGAAGGGGTGTCCTCATACTGCTGTATATATAGTGGATGAAGGGGTGTCCTCATACTGCTGTATATATAGTGGATGAAGGGGTGTCCACATACTGCTGTATATATAGTCGATGAAGGGGTGTCCTCATACTGCTGTATATATAGTGGATGAAGGGGTGTCGTCATACTGCTGTATATATAGTGGATGAAGGGGTGTCCTGTATATATAGTGGATGAAGGGGGGTCCTCATACTGCTGTATATATAGTGGATGAAGGGGTGTCCTGTATATATAGTGGATGAAGGGGTGTCCTCATACTGCTGTATATATAGTGTATGAAGGTGTGTCCTCATACTGCTGTATATATAGTGGATGAAGGGGTGTCCTCATACTGCTGTATATATAGTGGATGAAGGGGTGTCCTCATACTGCTGTATATATAGTGGATGAAGGGGTGTTCTCATACTGCTGTATATATAGTGGATGAAGGGGTGTCCTCATACTGCTGTATATATAGTGGATGAAGGGTTGTCCTGTATATATAGTGGATGAAGGTGTGTTCTCATACTGCTGTATATATAGTGGATGAAGGGGTGTCCTGTATATATAGTGGATGAAGGGGTGTCCACATACTGCTGTATATATAGTGGATGAAGGGGTGTCCTCATACTGCTGTATATATAGTGGATGAAGGGGTGTCCTCATACTGCTGTATATATAGTGGATGAAGGCGTGTCCACATACTGCTGTATATATAGTGGATGAAGGGGTGTCCTGTATATATAGTGGATGAAGGGGTGTCCTCATACTGCTGTATATATAGTGGATGAAGGGGTGTCCTGTATATATAGTGGATGAAGGCGTGTCCTCTTACTGCTGTATATATAGTGGATGAAGGGGTGTCCTCATACTGCTGTATATATAGTGGATGAAGGGGTGTCCTGTATATATAGTGGATGAAGGGGTGTCCTGTATATATAGTGGATGAAGGGGTGTCCTCATACTGCTGTATATATAGTGGATGAAGAGGTGTCCTGTATATATAGTGGATGAAGGGGTGTCCTGTATATATAGTGGATGAAGGGGTGTCCTCATACTCCTGTATATATAGTGGATGAAGGGGTGTCCACATACTGCTGTATATATAGTGTATGAAGGGGTGTCCTCATACTGCTGTATATATAGTGGATGAAGGGGTGTCCTCATACTGCTGTATATATAGTGGATGAAGAAGTGTCCTGTATATATAGTGGATGAAGGGGTGTCCTCATACTGCTGTATATATAGTGGATGAAGGGGTGTCCTGTATATATAGTGGATGAAGGGGTGTCCTCATACTGCTGTATATATAGTGGATGAAGGGGTGTCCTATATATATAGTGGATGAAGGGGTGTCCTGTATATATAGTGGATGAAGGGGTGTCCTCATACTGCTGTATATATAGTGGATGAAGGGGTGTCCTCATACTGCTGTATATATAGTGGATGAAGGGGTGTCCTGTATATATAGTGGATGAAGGGGTGTCCTCATACTGCTGTATATATAGTGGATGAAGGGTTGTCCTGTATATATAGTGGATGAAGGGGTGTCCTCATACTGCTGTATATATAGTGGATGAAGGGGTGTCCTGTATATATAGTGGATGAAGGGGTGTCCACATACTGCTGTATATATAGTGGATGAAAGGGTGTCCTGTATATATAGTGGATGAAGGGGTGTCCACATACTGCTGTATATATAGTGGATGAAGGGGTGTCCTCATACTGCTGTATATATAGTGGATGAAGGGGTGTCCTGTATATATAGTGGATGAAGGGGTGTCCTCATACTGCTGTATATATAGTGGATGAAGGGGTGTCCCCATACTGCTGTATATATACTGTATGTGATGCTTGTAAACAATGAGTCCAGAGATGAAATATGACTGGCTTCCTCCCTGGCTTCCCCCTGGCTTCCTCCCTGGCATCCCCCTGGCTTCCTCCCTGGCTTCCCCCCTGGCTTCCTCCTTGCTTCCCCCTGGCTTCCTCCCTGGCTTCCCCCTGGCTTCCTTCCCTAGCTTCCTCCCTGGCTTCCTCCCTGGCTTCCTCCCTGGCTTCCCCCCTGGCTTCCCCCTGGCTTCCTCCCTGGCTTCCCCCCTGGCTTCCTCCCTGGCTTCCCCCCTGGCTTCCTCCCTGGCTTCCCCCCTGGCTTCCTCCCTGGCTTCCTCCCTGTCTTCCTCCCTGGCTTCCCCCCAAATGCAACCCTATGTCTTATATAGCGCACTACTGTTGTGGTCTCAAGTAGTGTACTATGTAGGGAATAGTGTGCCATTTTGGGACGCAGTCCCCTTGCCTCCACAGACCAATAGCAAATGGTTATTGACGGATAGATAATGTTGGATTTTTCCTCTCTCTGTTAGCTCACAAAGACTGTACACATAATTATTATTTCAGGAGAACAAATATTACCCCTTGGGCTCCAATTATTTTCATGCATTGGCTCCTTTCTGTGTCTGACTTGGGGCTTTTTAAAAATGTATTTATCCCCCCCCCCCAAAAAAAAAATATAGATATTTTTTGTTTGTTTGTAGTCTCGTGTGCGGTGTTCGTAAATGGAGAGTCGATTTTGTGCCAGGTCAGGAAGGGGGTCACGGAGTCATGGGGCGTTTGTGTGTGTATGTGTGTGTGTGTGTGTGTGTGTGTGTGTGTGTGTGTGTGTGTGTGTGTGTGTGTGTGTGTGTGTGTGTGTGTGTGTGTGTGTGCGACATCCTACCTCCTTACCCACTAGTGACAACATCCTACCTCATTACCCACTAGTGACAACATCCTACCTCATTACCCACTGGTGACAACATCCTACCTCATTACCCACTGGTGACATCATCCTACCTCATTACCCACTGGTGACAACATCCTACCTCATTACCCACTAGTGACATCATCCTACCTCATTACCCACTGGTGACATCATCCTACCTCATTACCCACTGGTGACAACATCCTACCTCATTACCCACTGGTGACAACATCCTACCTCATTACCCACTGGTGACAACATCCTACCTCATTACCCACTGGTGACAACATCCTACCTCATTACCCACTGGTGGCATCATCCTACCTCATTACCCACTGGTGACAACATCCTACCTCATTACCCACTGGTGACAACATCCTACCTCATTACCCACTGGTGACAACATCCTACCTCATTACCCACTGGTGACAACATCCTACCTCATTACCCACTGGTGGCAACATCCTACCTCATTACCCACTAGTGACAACATCCTACCTCATTACCCACTGGTGACATCATCCTACCTCATTACCCACTGGTGACATCATCCTACCTCATTACCCACTGGTGACAACATCCTACCTCATTACCCACTGGTGACAACATCCTACCTCATTACCCACTGGTGACAACATCCTACCTCATTACCCACTGGTGACAACATCCTACCTCATTACCCACTGGTGACAACATCCTACCTCATTACCCACTGGTGACAACATCCTACCTCATTACCCACTGGTGACAACATCCTACCTCATTACCCACTGGTGACAACATCCTACCTCATTACCCACTGGTGGCAACATCCTACCTCATTACCCACTGGTGACAACATCCTACCTCATTACCCACTAGTGACAACATCCTACCTCATTACCCACTAGTGACAACATCCTACCTCATTACCCACTGGTGACAACATCCTACCTCATTACCCACTGGTGACAACCTCCTACCTCATTACCCACTGGTGGCATCATCCTACCTCATTACCCACTGGTGACAACATCCTACCTCATTACCCACTGGTGACAACATCCTACCTCATTACCCACTGGTGACAACATCCTACCTCATTACCCGCTGGTGACATTATCCTACCTCATTACCCACTGGTGACATCATCCTACCTCATTACCCACTAGTGACAACATCCTACCTCATTACCCACTGGTGACAACATCCTACCTCATTACCCACTGGTGACAACATCCTACCTCATTACCCACTGGTGATAACATCCTACCTCATTACCCACTGGTGACAACATCCTACCTCATTACCCACTGGTGACAACATCCTACCTCATTACCCACTGGTGACAACATCCTACCTCATTACCCGCTGGTGACAACATCCTACCTCATTACCCACTGGTGATAACATCCTACCTCATTACCCACTGGTGATAACATCCTACCTCATTACCCACTGGTGACATCATCCTACCTCATTACCCACTGGTGACAACATCCTACCTCATTACCCACTGGTGACAACATCCTACCTCATTACCCACTGGTGACAACATCCTACCTCATTACCCACTGGTGACAACATCCTACCTCATTACTCACTGGTGACAACATCCTACCTCATTACCCACTGGTGACATCATCCTACCTCATTACCCACTGGTGGCATCATCCTACCTCATTACCCACTAGTGACAACATCCTACCTCATTACCCACTGGTGACAACATCCTACCTCATTACCCACTAGTGGCATCATCCTACCTCATTACCCACTGGTGACAACATCCTACCTCATTACCCACTGGTGACAACATCCTACCTCATTACCCACTGGTGACAACATCCTACCTCATTACCCGCTGGTGACATCATCCTACCTCATTACCCACTGGTGGCAACATCCTACCTCATTACCCACTAGTGACAACATCATACCTCATTACCCACTGGTGGCATCATCCTACCTCATTACCCACTGGTGGCATCATCCTACCTCATTACCCACTGGTGACAACATCCTACCTCATTACCCACTGGTGACATCATCCTACCTCATTACCCACTGGTGACAACATCCTACCTCATTACCCACTGGTGACATCATCCTACCTCATTACCCACTGGTGACAACATCCTACCTCATTACCCACTGGTGGCAACATCCTACCTCATTACCCACTGGTGGCAACATCCTACCTGCCCACTGGTGGCATCATCCTACCCACTGTGGTGACATTACCCACTGGTGACAACATCCTACCTCATTACCCACTAGTGGCATCATCCTACCTCATTACCCACTGGTGGCATCATCCTACCTCATTACCCACTGGTGGCATCATCCTACCTCATTACCCACTGGTGACAACATCCTACCTCATTACCCACTGGTGACAACATCCTACCTCATTACCCACTGGTGACAACATCCTACCTCATTACCCACTGGTGACAACCTCCTACCTCATTACCCACTGGTGGCATCATCCTACCTCATTACCCACTGGTGACAACATCCTACCTCATTACCCACTGGTGACAACATCCTACCTCATTACCCACTAGTGACAACATCCTACCTCATTACCCGCTGGTGACATCATCCTACCTCATTACCCACTGGTGGCATCATCCTACCTCATTACCCACTGGTGACAACATCCTACCTCATTACCCACTGGTGACAACATCCTACCTCATTACCCACTGGTGACAACATCCTACCTCATTACCCACTGGTGACAACATCCTACCTCATTACCCACTGGTGACAACATCCTACCTCATTACCCACTGGTGACAACATCCTACCTCATTACCCACTGGTGACAACATCCTACCTCATTACCCACTGGTGACATCATCCTACCTCATTACCCGCTGGTGACAACATCCTACCTCATTACCCACTGGTGATAACATCCTACCTCATTACCCACTGGTGATAACATCCTACCTCATTACCCACTGGTGACATCATCCTACCTCATTACCCACTGGTGACAACATCCTACCTCATTACCCACTGGTGACAACATCCTACCTCATTACCCACTGGTGACAACATCCTACCTCATTACCCACTGGTGACAACATCCTACCTCATTACTCACTGGTGACAACATCCTACCTCATTACCCACTGGTGACATCATCCTACCTCATTACCCACTGGTGGCATCATCCTACCTCATTACCCACTAGTGACAACATCCTACCTCATTACCCACTGGTGACAACATCCTACCTCATTACCCACTAGTGGCATCATCCTACCTCATTACCCACTGGTGACAACATCCTACCTCATTACCCACTGGTGACAACATCCTACCTCATTACCCACTGGTGACAACATCCTACCTCATTACCCGCTGGTGACATCATCCTACCTCATTACCCACTGGTGGCAACATCCTACCTCATTACCCACTAGTGACAACATCATACCTCATTACCCACTGGTGGCATCATCCTACCTCATTACCCACTGGTGGCATCATCCTACCTCATTACCCACTGGTGACAACATCCTACCTCATTACCCACTGGTGACAACATCCTACCTCATTACCCACTGGTGACAACATCCTACCTCATTACCCACTGGTGACATCATCCTACCTCATTACCCACTGGTGACAACATCCTACCTCATTACCCACTGGTGAAATCATCCTACCTCATTACCCACTGGTGACAACATCCTACCTCATTACCCACTGGTGGCAACATCCTACCTCATTACCCACTGGTGGCAACATCCTACCTCATTACCCACTGGTGACAACATCCTACCTCATTACCCACTAGTGGCATCATCCTACCTCATTACCCACTGGTGACATCATCCTACCTCATTACCCACTGGTGACAACATCCTACCTCATTACCCACTGGTGACAACATCCTACCTCATTACCCACTGGTGACAACATCCTACCTCATTACCCACTGGTGACAACATCCTACCTCATTACCCACTAGTGACAACATCCTACCTCATTACCCACTGGTGACAACATCCTACCTCATTACCCACTGGTGACAACATCCTACCTCATTACCCACTGGTGACAACATCCTACCTCATTACCGACTAGTGACAACATCCTACCTCATTACCCACTGGTGACAACATCCTACCTCATTACCCACTGGTGGCAACATCCTACCTCATTACCCACTGGTGACAACATCCTACCTCATTACCCACTAGTGACATCATCCTACCTCATTACCCACTGGTGACAACATCCTACCTCATTACCCACTGGTGACAACATCCTACCTCATTACCCACTGGTGACATCATCCTACCTCATTACCCACTGGTGACAACATCCTACCTCATTACCCACTGGTGACAACATCCTACCTCATTACCCACTGGTGACAACATCCTACCTCATTACCCACTGGTGGCAACATCCTACCTCATTACCCACTGGTGACAACATCCTACCTCATTACCCACTGGTGACAACATCCTACCTCATTACCCACTGGTGGCATCATCCTACCTCATTACCCACTGGTGGCATCATCCTACCTCATTACCCACTGGTGACAACATCCTACCTCATTACCCACTGTGGCATCATCCTACCTCATTACCCACTGGTGACAACATCCTACCTCATTACTCACTGGTGGCATCATCCTACCTCATTACCCACTGGTGACAACATCCTACCTCATTACCCACTGGTGACATCATCCTACCTCATTACCCACTGGTGACATCATCCTACCTCATTACCCACTGGTGGCATCATCCTACCTCATTACCCACTGGTGACAACATCCTACCTCATTACTCACTGGTGACAACATCCTACCTCATTACCCACTGGTGGCATCATCCTACCTCATTACCCACTGGTGACAACATCCTACCTCATTACTCACTGGTGACATCATCCTACCTCATTACCCACTGGTGACAACATCCTACCTCATTACCCACTAGTGACAACATCCTACCTCATTACCCACTGGTGACAACATCCTACCTCATTACCCACTGGTGACAACATCCTACCTCATTACCCACTGGTGACAACATCCTACCTCATTACCCACTAGTGACAACATCCTACCTCATTACCCACTGGTGACAACATCCTACCTCATTACCCACTGGTGGCATAATCCTACCTCATTACCCACTAGTGACAACATCCTACCTCATTACCCACTGGTGACAACATCCTACCTCATTACCCGCTATAGTGTGTGTGTTATCATGTGTGTGTGTGTATAGTGTGTGTGTTATCATGTGTGTGTATAGTGTGTGTGTTATCATGTGTGTGTATAGTGTGTATGTTATCGTGTGTGTGTATAGTGTGTGTGTTATCATGTGTGTGTGTATAGTGTGTGTGTGTTATCATGTGTGTGTGTATAGTGTGTGTGTTATCATGTGTGTGTATAGTGTGTGTGTTATCATGTGTGTGTATAGTGTGTGTGTTATCATGTGTGTGTATAGTGTGTGTTATCATGTGTGTATAGTGTGTGTGTATCATGTGTGTATAGTGTGTATGTTATCATGTGTGTGTGTATAGTGTGTGTGTTATCATGTGTGTGTATAGTGTGTGTGTTATCATGTGTGTGTATAGTGTGTGTGTTATCATGTGTGTGTATAGTGTGTGTGTTATCATGTGTGTGTATAGTGTGTGTGTTATCATGTGTGTGTATAGTGTGTTTGTATAGTGTGTAAGTTATTGTGTGTGTGTATAGTGTGTGTGTTATCATGTGTGTGTATAGTGTGTGTGTATAGTGTGTGTGTTATCATGTGCCTATATTTGTGTTGCTCCACAGTCCCCTGGTCCATAAGGTGTATTTTTATCTGTTTTTAAAATCTAATTTCACTGCTGTCATCAGTTACCTGATGTGGAATAGAGTTCCATGTAGTCATGGCTCTATGTAGTACTATGGAATAGAGTTCCATGTAGTCATGGCTCTATGTAGTACTGTGGAATAGAGTTCCATGTAGTCATGGCTCTATGTAGTACTGTGGAATAGAGTTCCATGTAGTCATGGCTCTATGTAGTACTATGGAATAGAGTTCCATGTAGTCATGGCTCTATGTAGTACTGTGGAATAGAGTTCCATGTAGTCATGGCTCTATGTAGTACTGTGGAATAGAGTTCCATGTAGTCATGGCTCTATGTAGTACTGTGGAATAGAGTTCCATGTAGTCATTGCTCTATGTAGTACTGTGGAATAGAGTTCCATGTAGTCATGTCTCTATGTAGTACTGTGGAATAGAGTTACATGTAGTCATGGCTCTATGTAGTACTGTAGAATAGAATTCCATGTAGTCATGGCTCTATGTAGTACTGTGGAATAGAGTTCCATGTAGTCATGGTTCTATGTAGTACTGTGGAATAGAGTTCCATATAGTCATGGCTCTATGTAGTACTGTGGAATAGAGTTCCATGTAGTCATGGCTCTATGTGGTACTGTGTGCCTCCCATAGTCTGTTCTGGACATGGGGACTGTGAAGAGACCTCTGGTGGCATGTCTCGTGGGGAATGCGTGGGGTGTCCGAGCTGTGTGCCAGTAGTTCAGACAGACCTCTGGTGACATGTCTCGTGGGGAATGCATGGGGTGTCCGAGCCGTGTGCCAGTAGTTCAGACAGACCTCTGGTGACATGTCTCGTGGGGAATGCGTGGGGTGTCTGAGCCGTGTGCCAGTAGTTAAGACAGACCTCTGGTGACATGTCTCGTGGGGAATGCGTGGGGTGTCTGAGCTGTGTGCCAGTAGTTCAGACAGACCTCTGGTGACATGTCTCGTGGGGAACGCGTGGGGTGTCTGAGCCGTGTGCCAGTAGTTCAGACAGACCTCTGGTGGCATGTCTCGTGGGGAACGCGTGGGGTGTCCGAGCCGTGTGCCAGTAGTTCAGACAGACCTCTGGTGGCATGTCTCGTGGGGAATGCGTGGGGTGTCCGAGCCAGTAGTTCAGACAGACCTCTGGTGACATGTCTCGTGGGGAACGCGTGGGGTGTCCGAGCCGTGTGCCAGTAGTTCAGACAGACCTCTGGTGGCATGTCTCGTGGGGAATGCGTGGGGTGTCTGAGCCGTGTGCCAGTAGTTCAGACAGACCTCTGGTGGCATGTCTCGTGGGGAATGGGGTGTCTGAGCTGTGTGCCAGTAGTTCAGACAGACCTCTGGTGACATGTCTCGTGGGGAATGCGTGGGGTGTCAGAGCTGTGTGCCAGTAGTTCAGACAGACCTCTGGTGACATGTCTCGTGGGGAATGTGTGGGGTGTCCGAGCCGTGTGCCAGTAGTTCAGACAGACCTCTGGTGACATGTCTCGTGGGGAATGCGTGGGGTGTCTGAGCTGTGTGCCAGTAGTTCAGACAGACCTCTGGTGACATGTCTCGTGGGGAATGCGTGGGGTGTCCGAGCCGTGTGCCAGTAGTTCAGACAGACCTCTGGTGGCATGTCTCGTGGGAATGCGTGGGGTGTCCGAGCCGTGTGCCAGTAGTTCAGACAGACCTCTGGTGACATGTCTCGTGGGGAATGCGTGGGGTGTCCGAGCCGTGTGCCAGTAGTTCAGACAGACCTCTGGTGGCATGTCTCGTGGGGAACGCGTGGGGTGTCCGAGCCGTGTGCCAGTAGTTCAGACAGACCTCTGGTGACATGTCTCGTGGGGAATGCGTGGGGTGTCCGAGCCGTGTGCCAGTAGTTCAGACAGACCTCTGGTGGCATGTCTCGTGGGGAATGCGTGGGGTGTCTGAGCCGTGTGCCAGTAGTTCAGACAGACAGCTCCGTGATTTCAACATGTCAATAAGTCTCACACAGACACAAGTAGAACAGATTGACCTGGATCCTGTAGGAGAACCTAATAGAGCACAGGGGACTCGAAGCCAACATTCAATCTATGTATTCAATAATCCACATGGTCGAAGGAAACCTCTTCTTAAAACCTCTTGGGGATAGGGCTGTCTACTGCCCCCGCTGGAGTAATTGCGTGCCCATAGTAAACATACTTTTTTTTTGTCAAAAGTTGCTAATATATGCAAATAAAAAATATTATTGAATAGAAAACACTCTAAAGCTTATAAAACCATTTCAATTATGTCTGTATGTAAAGCAGAACTCTCAGGGCAGTCATTCTCCCAAACTCTCTCTTGTCATCAGAAAAGTTGGCCCAACTTTGACGTCATCGCTCCCACCTTCCCAAGCAGTTACAGGTCTGGGAACAGTCTCTCTGTCTTCAGCGCGATCTCAGCTTTCAATGGGGCTTCTCATTGTGAGAATCGCGCGTTCACGAGAGTTTTGGAATAGAGTTTCGGTCACGCGAAAAACAGGTCACTTTTATGCGTGCTCTGCTCAGGTCCTGTCTTTTTTCCAAGATCGATTATACAATGCATGCGTTTCTGTTCGTCCTCAGATTGCTGTACACCTTTATAACATGTTAAAGCTTGATTATGAAGTTAGTTTGACAAGTTTAATCGACATATAATATGTAAGTTCGACGTTTTGGTGCGCATCCACTTGACTTTTGGCTACATTTCAACCGAAATGTGTCGTGTTTGAGAACCCGAAAGACACAGACTGCAAAACTAAACGCTGTTTTTGGTAAGTATAATTCCTTCCAGGTCTTCTGATGGAAGAACAGCAAAGGTAAGGGAATATTTATGTGGTAAATTTGGGTTTCTGTCGACTCCAAGATAGAGGAGCCATAATGCTACTTTTGGAGCGCCGACTCCTAGTATAGCCTAGTGAACGAAACCTGTAACGTTAAAAATAAATGTAACACAGCGATTGCATTCAGAAGAAGTGTATCTAACTATATATATGTAGAACATGCATATTTAGTCAAAGTTCATGATGTGTATTCCTTGTTAGCTGATGCCATCTATCGTCATTTCTCAGACATTTGAGTAGCATTTTTTGAACGATGCATCATTGTAAACAGAGATTTATGGATATATATAGCATATTATTGAAAAAAAACATAAATGTACTGTGTAACATGTTATATTACTGTCATCTGATGAAGATTTCAAAAGGTTAGTGCATTATTTTTCTTTAATCCTGCGTTTGTTGATTGCATATTTTTTCAACTTGGCTATGCAAATTAGCCGTGTCTTCGGTGGTGGTTTGACATAAATATGTGCTATGTTTTCGCCGTAAAACATTTTAGAAATCTGACTTGCTGGCTAGATAAACAAGGTGTTTATCTTTCATTTGAGCCATTGGACTTGTTAATGTGTGGAGGTTAAATATTGAGGAATATTTTTAGTTTTTTGCATGCGCCACCTTCCAGCTGACCGTGGGGGGTGTTCCAAAATGGAACCCTAGCCCCTTCTGGTTAACACCAGCTGAAATGGCAGTAACGTAACATTGACCTGGATCCTGTAGGAAAACCTAATAGAGTACAGGGGACTCTCTATACATTTCTCTCTCTATAGTAACAGATTAATATAATGATAGATGACACCCCCCCTTTCTCTCTCTCTATTTCATTTCTCTCTATAGTAACAGATTGATGTAATGATAGATGACACCCCCCTCCCTTTCTCTCTCTATACATTTCTCTCTCTATACATTTCTCTCTCTATACATTTCTCTCTCTATAGTAACAGATTGATGTAATGATAGATGACACCCCCTCCCTTTCTCTCTCTATACATTTCTCTCTCTATAACAGATTGATGTCTGATATACATTTCTCTCTCTATACATTTCTCTCTCTATAGTAACAGATTGATGTAATGATAGATGACACCCCCCTCCCCTTTCTCTCTCTATACATTTCTCTCTATAGTAACAGATTGATGTAATGATAGATGACACCCCCTCCCCTCCCCTTTCTCTCTCTATACATTTCTCTCTCTATAGTAACAGATTGATGTAATGATAGATAACACCCCCCACCCCCACTCCCTTTCTCTCTCTATACATTTCTCTCTCTATACATTTCTCTCTGTATACATTTCTCTCTCTATACATTTCTCTCTCTATAGTAACAGATTGATGTAATGATAGATGACACACCCCCTCCCTTTCTCTCTCTATACATTTCTCTCTCTATAGTAACAGATTGATGTAATGATAGATAACACCCCCCCCCCTCTCCCTTTCTCTCTCTATACATTTCTCTCTCTATACATTTCTCTCTCTATACATTTCTCTCTCTATACATTTCTCTCTCTATAGTAACAGATTGATGTAATGATAGATAACACCCCCCCACCCCTCCTCCCTTTCTCTCTCTATACATTTCTCTCTCTATAGTAACAGATTGATGTAATGATAGATAACACCCCCCCACCCCCCCTCCCTTTCTCTCTCTATACATTTCTCTCTCTATAGTAACAGATTGATGTAATGATAGATGACACCCCCCACCCCCTCCCTTTCTCTCTCTATACATTTCTCTCTGATATACATTTCTCTCTCATTTCTCTCTCTATACATTTCTCTCTCTATACATTTCTCTCTCTATAGTAACAGATTGATGTAATGATAGATGACACCCCTCCTCCCTTTCTCTCTCTATACATTTCTCTCTCTATAGTAACAGATTGATGTAATGATAGATGACACCCCTCCTCCCTTTCTCTCTCTATACATTTCTCTCTCTATAGTAACAGATTGATGTAATGGTAGATAACACCCCTCCTTCCTCCCTTTCTCTCTCTATACATTTCTCTCTCTATACATTTCTCTCTCTATAGTAACAGATTGATGTAATGATAGATGACACCCCCCCTCCCCTTCTCTCTCTATACATTTCTCTCTCTATACATTTCTCTCTCTATAGTAACAGATTGATGGAATGATAGATGACACCCCTCCTCCCTTTCTCTCTCTATACATTTCTCTCTCTATAGTAACAGATTGATGTAATGATAGATGACACCCCTCCTCCCTTTCTCTCTCTATACATTTCTCTCTCTATAGTAACAGATTGATGTAATGATAGATGACACCCCTCCTCCCTTTCTCTCTCTATACATTTCTCTCTCTATAGTAACAGATTGATGTAATGATAGATGACACCCCTCCTCCCTTTCTTTCTCTATACATTTCTCTCTCTATACATTTCTCTCTCTATAGTAACAGATTGATGTAATGATAGATAACACCCCCACCCCCTTTCCTCTTTCTCTCTCTATACATTTCTCTCTATACATTTCTCTCTCTATATTTCTCTCTCTATAGTAACAGATTGATGTAATGATAGATGACACCCCCCTCTATACATTTTCTCTCTATAGTAACAGATTGATGTAATGATAGATGACACCCCCCCCTTTCCCTTTTTCTCTCTCTATACATTTCTCTCTCTATAGTAACAGATTGATGTAATGATAGATGACACCCCCTCCTCCCTTTCTCTCTCTATACATTTCTCTCTCTATAGTAACAGATTGATGTAATGATAGATGACACCCCCCCCTCCCTTCTCTCTCTATACATTTCTCTCTCTATACATTTCTCTCTCTATAGTAACAGATTGATGTAATGATAGATGACACCCCTCCTCCCTTTCTCTCTCTATACATTTCTCTCTCTATAGTAACAGATTGATGTAATGATAGATGACACCCCTCCTCCCATACATTTCTCTCTCCCTTCGTTCTGTCTTTGTGTTTTGTTCCCTTCCTCATCATGTTGTGTTTTCTCTCCTGAAGGAGAACAACGTAGTTTCCTGGTTAGTGATGAATAGGTTTTTATGAGTCCCCTGTTGCCTGATGCACTGAGATGTATGACACCTCTCAACATGTCACACAGGAGTTATCTGTCTCTTCCATGGTGTTGTGTGTGTGTGTGTGTGTGTGTGTGTGTGTGTGTGTGTGTGTGTGTGTGTGTGTGTGTGTTGTGTGTGTGTGTGTGTGTGTGTGTGTGTGTGTGTGTGTGTGTGTGTGTGCCATCCATTAGTTCAGGGACAGATGTTATACATTAATGGGGACAGATGACAGACAGACAGACAGACAGACCAGACAGACAGACAGACAACTATACAGACAGACTCAGACAGACAGCAGACAGACAGATAAGACAGACAACAACAGAAAGTAGACCAGACAGACATTCAGACAGAAGAGAGGGTTAAATCTGAAGTCTATCTTTCCGGGGTAGAAGTCGTTACCAACATCTCTGTCTGTCTGTCTGTCTGTCTGTCTGTCTGTCTGTCTGTCTGTCTGTCTGTCTGTCTGTCTGTCTGTCTGTCTGCCTGCCTGCCTGCCTGCCTGCCTGCCTGCAACTCTTTCTCAGACTTACTTACATGTGAGTTTTGACACGCTTATCATATCTAAAGACAGATGAGAGATATATTGAGAGAGGGAGAAGAGAAAGCGAGAGAGGGAGAGAAAAGAGAGAGAGAGACTCAAAGCAAAAGAAAGAACATCTACTGAACATCTTTGAGGAACGAGATCAACTTTCCCTCCTAATGTTGAACTTCTTTGAGGAACGAGACAGACCAACTTTCCTCCTAATGTTGAGCATCTTTGAGGAACGAGAGAGACCAACTTTCCCTCCTAATGTTGAACGACATTGAGGAACGAGAGAGACCAACTTTCCCTCCTAATGTTGAATGACTTTGAGGAACGAGAGAGACCAACTTTCCCTCCTAATGTTGAGCATCTTTGAGGAACGAGAGAGACCAACTTTCCCTCCTAATGTTGAGCATCTTTGAGGAACGAGAGAGACCAACTTTCCCTCCTAATGTTGAACGACATTGAGGAACGAGAGAGACCAACTTTCCTTCCTAATGTTGAACATCTTTGAGGAACTAGAGACCAACTTTCCCTCCTAATGTTGAACTTCTTTGAGGAACGAGAGAGACCAACATTCCTTCCTAATGTTGAACATCTTTGAGGAACGAGAGAGACCAACTTTCCTTCCTAATGTTGAACATCTTTGAGGAACGAGAGAGACCAACTTTCCTTCCTAATGTTGAACGACTTGAGGAACGAGTTTCCTTCCTAATGTTGAACATCTTTGAGGAACGAGAGAGACCAACTTTCCTCCTAATGTTGAGCATCTTTCTATAGAGAGACCAACTTTCCTCCTATTGTTGAACATCTTTGAGGAACGAGATAGATGAGAGAGACCAACTTTCCCTCCTAATGTTGAACATCTTTGAGGAACTCTAACAATGTTGAACATCTTTGAGGAACGAGAGAGACCAACTTTCCTCCTAATGTTGAACATCTTTGAGGAACTAGAGACCAACTTTCCTTCCTAATGTTGAACATCTTTGAGGAACGAGAGAGACCAACTTTCCTTCCTAATGTTGAACATCTTTATGAACGAGAGATGACCAACCCTTCCTAATGTTGAACATCTTTGAGGAACGAGAGAGACCAACTTTCCTTCCTAATGTTGAACATCTTTGAGGAACTAGAGACCAACTTTCCTTCCTAATGTTGAACAGATTGATGTAATGATAGATGACACCAACATTCCTTCCTAATGTTGAACCTTGAGGAACCCAACTTTCCCTCCTAATGTTGAACATTTCTCCAACTTTCCTCCTAATGTTGAACTTCTTTGAGGAACAGATTTCCTCCTAATGTAACATGAGGAGATGAGACCAACTTTCCCTCCTAATGTTGAACATCTTTGAGGAACTCCAACTTTCCTTCCTAATGTTGAACATCTTTGAGGAACTAGAGACCAACTTTCCCTCCTAATGTTGAACTCTTTCGAGAGAGACAACTTTCCTTCCTAATGTTGAACAGATTGAGGAACGATAGATGACCAACTTTCCCTCCTAATGTTGAACATCTTTAAGGAACGAGAGAGACCAACTTTCCCTCCTAATGTTGAACTCTTTGAGGAACAGAGAGACCAACTTTCCTCCTAATGTTGAACATCTTTGAGGAACGAGAGACCAACTTTCCTCCTAATGTTGAACATCTTTGAGGAACGATGAGACCAACTTTCCCTCCTAATGTTGAGCATCTTTGAGGAACTAGAGACCAACTTTCCCTCCTAATGTTGAACATCTTTGAGGAATGAGAGATGACAACTTTCCCTCCTAATGTTGAGCATCTTTCTAGAGACCAACTTTCCCTCCTATACATCTTTGAGGAACTAGAGAGACCAGACTTTCCTTCCTAATGTTAGATTGAGGAACGAGAGAGACCAACTTTCCCTCCTAATGTTGAGCATCTTTGAGGAACTAGAGACAACTTTCCCTCCTAATGTAACAGATTGAGGAATGAGAGATGACAACTTTCCTTCCTAATGTTGAACATCTTTGAGGAACTAGAGACCAACTTTCCTCTAATGTTGAACTCTTTAGGAACATTTCCTTCCTAATGTTGAACATCTTTAGTAACAGATTGATGTAACATCTTTGATAGATGACACCAACCCTTCCTAATGTTGAACGACTTTGAGGAACGATAGAGACCAACTTTCCTTCCTAATGTTGAACATCTTTGAGTAACAGATTGATGTCCTCCTAATGATGAGCATCTTTAAGGAACGAGAGAGACCAACTTTCCCTCCTATTGTTGAACATCTTTGAGGAACGAGAGAGACCAACTTTCCCTCCTAATGTTGAACACATTGAGGAACGAGAGAGACCAACTTTCCCTCCCTAATGTTGAACATCTTTGAGGAACGAGAGAGACCAACTTTCCTTCCTAATGTTGAACATCTTTGAGGAACTTTCCCTCTAATGTTGAACATCTTTGAGGAACTAGAGATTTCCTCCCTAATGTTGAACATCTTTGAGGAACGAGAGAGACCAACTTTCCTTCCTAATGTTGAACATCTTTAAGGAACGAGAGAGACCAACATTCCTTCCTAATGTAACATCTTTGAGGAACGATAGAGACCAACTTTCCTTCCTAATGTCATCTTTGAGGAACTACATTTCCTTCCTAATGTTGAGTAACAGAGAGACCAACATTGAATGTTGAATGACATTGAGAACGACCAACTTTCCCTCCTAATGTTGAACATCTTTCTTTCCCTCCTAATGTTGAACTTCTTTGAGGAACGAGAAGACCAACTTTCCCTCCTAATGTTGAACATCTTTGAGGAACGATTTCCCTCCTAATGTTGAACATCTTTGAGGAACTAGATGACCAACTTTCCTTCCTAATGTTGAACATCTTTATACATTTCCCTCCTAATGTTGAACTTCTTTGAGGAACAGATTGATTTAATGTTGAGATTGAGGAACCCAACTTTCCCTCCTAATGTTGAACATCTTTATAACATTTCCCTCTAATGTTGAACTTCTTTGAGTAACAGATTGAATGTTGAACATCTTTGATAGATGACCAACTTTCCCTCCTAATGTTGAACATCTTTGAGGAACCCAACTTTCTCTAATGTTGAGCATCTTTGAGGAACTAGAGACCAACTTTCCCTCTAATGTTGAACATCTTTGAAACGATAGAGATCAACTTTCCCTCCTCCATCTTTCTAGAGACCAACTTTCCCTCCTAATGTTGAGCATCTTTGAGTAACGAGAGAGATGTCCTTCCTAATGATGAGACATTGAGGAACCCCAACTTTCCCTCCCTGTTGAGCATCTTTCTATAGACATTTCTCTCCTAATAGTAACAGATTGATGTAATGATAGATGACACCCCCCATCTTTGAGGAACGAGAGAGACCAACTTTCCTCCCTGTTCATCTTTGAGGAACTAGACATTTCCCTCCTAATAACAGATTGAGGAACGAGAGATGACCAACTTTCCTTCCTAATGTTGAACATCTTTGAGGAACTAGAGACCAACTTTCCCTCCTAATGTTGAACTTCTTGAGGAACTCCATACATTTCTTCCTAATGTTGAACATCTTTGAGGAACAGAGGACCAACTTTCCTTCCTAATGTAACATCTTTGAGGAACGATGAGACCAACTTTCCTTCCTAATGTTGAACTCTTTGAGGAACTTTCTTCCTACATTTTGAACATCTATAGTAACAGATTGATGTAATGATAGATCTTTAAGAACGACCCTTTCCTCCTATTGTTGAACATCTTTGATACATTTCCCTCTAATGTTGAACGACATCTATAGAGACATTTCCTCCTAATGTTGAACATCTTTGAGGAACAGATTGATGTAATGATAGATGAGACCCCCCTCCCTGTTCATCTTTGAGGAACTACATTTCCTTCCTAATGTTGAACATCTTTAGTAACAGATTGATGTAACATCTTTAAGAACGAGAGAGACCAACATTCCTTCCTAATGTTGAACATCTTTGAGGAACGAGAGAGACCAACTTTCCTTCCTTTCATCTTTGATACATTTCCTTCCTAATAACGTAAACAGATTGATGTAACGATGATAGATGACACCCTTTCCCTCCCCTTTTAAGGAACGAGAGAGACCAACTTTCCTCCTAATTTGAACTCTTTGAGGAACAGAGAGAGACCAACTTTCCCTCCTCATCTTTGAGGAACGAGAGAGACCAACTTTCCCTCCTAATGTTGAACATCTTTGAGGAACAGAGACCAACTTTCCTTCCTAATGTTGAACATCTTTGAGGAACTAGAGACAACTTTCCCTCCTAATGTTGAACTTCTTTGAGAACTATACATTTCCTTCCTATAGTAACAGATTGAGGAACGAGAGAGACACCTTTCCCTCCTAATGTTGAACATCTTTAAGGAACGAGAGAGACCAACTTTCCCTCCTAATGTCTATACATTTTTCCCTCCTATGTAACATCTTTGATGTAATGATAGATGACAACTTTCCCTCCTAATGTTGAACATCTTTGAGGAACGAGAGAGACCAACTTTCCTCCTCTTGAGCATCTTTGAGGAACTCCAACTTTCCCTCTATAGTAACATCTTTGAGTAATGATAGATGACAACTTTCCTCCTAATGTCCTTTGAGGAACTAGAGACCTATACATTTCCCTCCTATAGTAACAGATTGATGTAATCTTTGAGGAACTAGATGACCAACTTTCCCTCCTAATGTTGAACATCTTTGAGGAACGAGAGAGACCAACTTTCCTTCCTAATGTTGAACATCTTTGAGGAACGAGAGAGATCAACTTTCCCTCCTAATGTTGAGCATCTTTGAGGAACTAGAGACCAACTTTCCCTCCTAATGTTGAGCATCTTTGAGGAACGAGAGAGACCAACTTTCCCTCCTTGTTGAGCATCTTTCTAGAGACATTTCCCTCTAATGTAACATCTTGAGGAACGAGAGAGACCAACCCCCTTCCTAATGTTGAACATCTTTGAGGAACGAGAGAGACATTTCCTCCTAATGTAAAGATTTGAGGAACGATAGATGACCAACTTTCCCTCCTCCTTCCCCAACTTTCCTCCTTGTTGAACTTCTTTGAGGAACATTTCCCTCCTAATGTTGAACATCTTTGAAACGAGAGAGATGTCCCTCCTAATGAACATCTTTGAGAACTAGAGACCAACTTTCCTTCCTAATGTTGAACATCTTTGAGGAACTAGACCAACTTTCCTCTAATGTTGAACTCTTTGAGGAACGTAACAACTTTCCTTCCTAATGATAGACATTGAGGAACGAGAGAGACCAACTTTCCTCCTAATGTTGAACATCTTTAAGGAACGAGAGAGACATTTCCTCTCCTAATGTTGAACTCTTTAGTAACAGATTGATGTAACATGATAACGATGACACCAACTTTCCTCCTAATGTTGAACATCTTTGAGGAACGAGAGAGACCAACTTTCCTCCTCATCTTTGAGGAACTAGAGACCAACTTTCCTCCTAATGTTGAACATCTTTGAGGAACGAGAGATGACAACTTTCCCTCCCTGTCTCTTTGAGGAACTATACCATTTCCTCCTAATGTTGAGCATCTTTGAGGAACGAGAGAGACCAACTTTCCTTCCTAATGTTGAACGACATTGAGGAACGAGAGAGACCAACTTTCCCTCCTAATGTTGAGCATCTTTGAGGAACTAGAGACCAACTTTCCTCCTAATGTTGAACACATTGAGGAACGAGAGAGACCAACTTTCCTTCCTAATGTTGAACATCTTTGAGGAACTAGAGACCAACTTTCCCTCCTAATGTTGAACTCTTTGAGGAACGAGAGAGACCAACTTTCCTCCTAATGTTGAACATCTTTGAGGAACGAGAGAGACCAACTTTCTCCTAATGTTGAACATCTAAGGAACGAGAGAGACCAACTTTCCTCCTAATGTTGAGCATCTTTGAGGAACTGAGACCAACTTTCCCTCCTAATGTTGAACATCTTTGAGGAACGAGAGAGATCAACTTTCCCTCCTAATGTTGAGCATCTTTGAGGAACTAGAGACCAACTTTCCCTCCTAATGTTGAGCATCTTTGAGGAACGAGAGAGACCAACTTTCCTTCCTAATGTTGAACGACATTGAGGAACGAGAGAGACCAACTTTCCCTCCTAATGTTGAGCATCTTTGAGGAACTAGAGACCAACTTTCCCTCCTAATGTTGAACGACATTGAGGAACGAGAGAGACCAACTTTCCTTCCTAATGTTGAACATCTTTGAGGAACTAGAGACCAACTTTCCCTCCTAATGTTGAACTTCTTTGAGGAACGAGAGAGACCAACATTCCTTCCTAATGTTGAACATCTTTGAGGAACGAGAGAGACCAACTTTCCTTCCTAATGTTGAACGACTTTGAGGAACGAGAGAGACCAACTTTCCTTCCTAATGTTGAACATCTTTGAGGAACGAGAGAGACCAACTTTCCCTCCTAATGTTGAGCATCTTTAAGGAACGAGAGAGACCAACTTTCCTTCCTAATGTTGAACATCTTTGAGGAACGAGAGAGACCAACTTTCCTTCCTAATGTTGAACGACATTGAGGAACGAGAGAGACCAACTTTCCCTCCTAATGTTGAACATCTTTGAGGAACGAGAGAGACCAACTTTCCTTCCTAATGTTGAACATCTTTGAGGAACGAGAGAGACCAACTTTCCCTCCTAATGTTGAACATCTTTGAGGAACTAGAGACCAACTTTCCTTCCTAATGTTGAACATCTTTGAGGAACGAGAGAGACCAACTTTCCTTCCTAATGTTGAACATCTTTAAGGAACGAGAGAGACCAACATTCCTTCCTAATGTTGAACATCTTTGAGGAACGAGAGAGACCAACTTTCCTTCCTAATGTTGAACATCTTTGAGGAACTAGAGACCAACTTTCCTTCCTAATGTTGAACGACATTGAGGAACGAGAGAGACCAACATTCCTTCCTAATGTTGAACGACATTGAGGAACGAGAGAGACCAACTTTCCCTCCTAATGTTGAACATCTTTAAGGAACGAGAGAGACCAACTTTCCCTCCTAATGTTGAACTTCTTTGAGGAACGAGAGAGACCAACTTTCCCTCCTAATGTTGAACATCTTTGAGGAACGAGAGAGACCAACTTTCCCTCCTAATGTTGAACATCTTTGAGGAACTAGAGACCAACTTTCCTTCCTAATGTTGAACCAACTTTCCTCCTAATGTTGAACTTCTTTGAGGAACGAGAGAGACCAACTTTCCTTCCTAATGTTGAACGACATTGAGGAACGAGAGAGACCAACTTTCCCTCCTAATGTTGAACATCTTTAAGGAACTTCCTAACTTTCCTCCTAATGTTGAACATCTTTGAGGAACGAGAGAGACCAACTTTCCCTCCTAATGTTGAACATCTTTGAGGAACGAGAGAGACCAACTTTCCCTCCTAATGTTGAACATCTTTGAGGAACGAGAGAGACCAACTTTCCCTCCTAATGTTGAGCATCTTTGAGGAACTAGAGACCAACTTTCCCTCCTAATGTTGAACATCTTTGAGGAACGAGAGAGATCAACTTTCCCTCCTAATGTTGAGCATCTTTGAGGAACTAGAGACCAACTTTCCCTCCTAATGTTGAGCATCTTTGAGGAACGAGAGAGACCAACTTTCCTTCCTAATGTTGAACGACATTGAGGAACGAGAGAGACCAACTTTCCTTCCTAATGTTGATCTTTGAGGAACATCCCTTTGTTGAATGACATTTCCTCCTAATGTTGAGCATCTTTGAGGAACGAGAGAGACCAACTTTCCTCCTAATGTTGAACATCTTTGAGGAACGAGAGAGACCAACTTTCCTCCTAATGTTGAACATCTTTGAGGAACGAGAGAGACCAACTTTCCTTCCTAATGTTGAACATCTTTGAGGAACTAGAGACCAACTTTCCCTCCTAATGTTGAACATCTTTGAGGAACGAGAGAGACCAACATTCCTTCCTAATGTTGAACATCTTTGAGGAACGAGAGAGACCAACTTTCCTTCCTAATGTTGAACATCTTTGAGGAACGAGAGAGACCAACTTTCCTTCCTAATGTTGAACATCTTTGAGGAACGAGAGAGACCAACTTTCCTTCCTAATGTTGAACATCTTTGAGGAACGAGAGAGACCAACTTTCCTTCCTAATGTTGAACATCTTTGAGGAACGAGAGAGACCAACTTTCCTTCCTAATGTTGAACATCTTTGAGGAACGAGAGAGACCAACTTTCCTCCTAATGTTGAACGACATTGAGGAACGAGAGAGACCAACTTTCCTTCCTAATGTTGAACATCTTTGAGGAACGAGAGAGACCAACTTTCCTTCCTAATGTTGAACATCTTTGAGGAACGAGAGAGACCAACTTTCCCTCCTAATGTTGAACATCTTTGAGGAACTAGAGACCAACTTTCCTTCCTAATGTTGAACATCTTTGAGGAACGAGAGAGACCAACTTTCCTTCCTAATGTTGAACATCTTTAAGGAACGAGAGAGACCAACATTCCTTCCTAATGTTGAACATCTTTGAGGAACGAGAGAGACAAACTTTCCTTCCTAATGTTGAACATCTTTGAGGAACTAGAGACCAACTTTCCTTCCTAATGTTGAACGACTTGAGGAACGAGAGAGACCAACTTTCCTTCCTAATGTTGAACTTCTTTGAGGAACGAGAGAGACCAACTTTCCCTCCTAATGTTGAACATCTTTGAGGAACGAGAGAGACCAACTTTCCCTCCTAATGTTGAACATCTTTGAGGAACTAGAGACCAACTTTCCTTCCTAATGTTGAACATCTTTGAGGAACTAGAGACCAACTTTCCCTCCTAATGTTGAACTTCTTTGAGGAACGAGAGAGACCAACTTTCCTTCCTAATGTTGAACGACATTGAGGAACGAGAGAGACCAACTTTCCCTCCTAATGTTGAACATCTTTAAGGAACGAGAGAGACCAACTTTCCCTCCTAATGTTGAACTTCTTTGAGGAACGAGAGAGACCAACTTTCCC
>NW_026290773.1:0-20000 GCF_023373465.1 Oncorhynchus keta | reverse complement strand
CAGCTCCTAGTTGGCCGACTCCTTCATTACACAAAGGAATAACCTCAACCAAATTCCAAAGACTGGTGACATCCAGTGGAAGCGGTAGGAACTGAAAACAGGTTCCTATGAAATATCCCTTGGCAAAGACAATGCAGGGAACAGAGAGGGGAAAAAAATAAAAATTCGGAACAGTTAGTCCTCTGGGTTTTGCCAGCTACATAAGTTCTGTTATACTCACAGACATGACTCAAACAGTTTTAGAAACTTCAGAGTGTTTCCTATCCAAATCTATAAATAATATGCATATCTTATAGTTTTGGTATGAGTAGCAGGAAGTTGAAAATGGGCACTCTATTTATCCAATAGTGAAAATTCTGCCCCCTAGCCCCAAAAGGGATGCTTTCCAAATGACACCCTATTCCATATGTAGTGCTATGGGCCCCTTACCCTATGGGCTCCCGTAGTGCACTACATAAGGAATAGGGTGCGATTTTTGATGCATCCAATGTGTTCTGAGGACAATAACCAGTCACACCAACCCTTCTCACCTCACACATTTAGAAACACACAACCTGCCACAACCTTCTATCCTCACACCTTTAGAAACACACAACCTGCCACAACCTTCTATCCTCACACCTTTAGAAACTCACAACCTGCCAACCTTCTATCCTCACACCTTTAGAAACACACAACCTGCCAACCTCCTCTCCTCACACCTTTAGAAACACACAACCTGCCAACCTCCTCACCTCACACCTTTAGAAACTCACAACCTGCCACAACCTTCTATCCTCATACCTTTAGTAACACACAACCTGCCAACCTCCTCTCCTCACACCTTTAGAAACACACAACCTGCCACAACCTTCTATCCTCACACCTTTAGAAACACACAACCTGCCAACCTCCTCTCCTCACACCTTTAGAAACACACAACCTGCCAACCTCCTCTCTCACACCTTTAGAAACACACAACCTGCCACAACCTTTCTATCCTCACACCTTTAGAAACACACAACCTGCCAACCTCCTCTTCTCACACCTTTAGAAACACACAACCTGCCACAACCTTCTATCCTCACACCTTTAGAAACTCACAACCTGCCAACCTCCTCTCCTCACACCTTTAGAAACTCACAACCTGCCAACCTCCTCTCCTCACACCTTTAGAAACACACAACCTGCCAACCTCCTCTCCTCACACCTTTAGAAACACACAACCTGCCATTCTCCTCTCCTCACACCTTTAGAAACTCACAACCTGCCACAACCTTCTATCCTCACACCTTTAGAAACACACAACCTTCCACAACCTTCTATCCTCACACCTTTAGAAACACACAACCTGCCAACCTTCTCTCCTCACACCTTTAGAAACACACAACCTGCCACAACCTTCTATCCTCACACCTTTAGAAACACACAACCTGCCACAACCTTCTATCCTCACACCTTTAGAAACACACAACCTGCCAACCTCCTCTCCTCACACCTTTAGAAACACACAACCTGCCAACCTCCTCTCCTCACACCTTTAGAAACTCACAACCTGCCAACCTCCTCTCCTCACACCTTTAGAAACAACAACCTGCCACAACCTTCTATCCTCACACCTTTAGAAACACACAACCTGCCAACCTCCTCACCTCACACCTTTAGTAACACACAACCTGCCACAACCTTCTATCCTCACACCTTTAGAAAAACACAACCTGCCACAACCTTCTATCCTCACACCTTTAGAAACTCACAACCTGCCAACCTTCTATCCTCACACCTTTAGAAACACGCAACCTCCTCTCCTCACACCTTTAGAAACACACAACCTGCCAACCTCCTCTCCTCACACCTTTAGAAACACACAACCTGCCAACCTCCTCTCCTCACACCTTTAGAAACACACAACCTGCCACAACCTCCTCACCTCACACCTTTAGAAACACACAACCTGCCACAACCTTCTCACCTCACACCTTTAGAAACACACAACCTGCCAACCTCCTCTCCTCATACCTTTAGAAACACACAACCTGCCAACATCCTCTCCTCACACCTTTAGAAACACACAACCTGCCAACCTCCTCTCCTCACACCTTTAGAAACACACAACCTGCCACAACCTCCTCACCTCACACCTTTAGAAACACACAACCTGCCACAACCTTCTCACCTCACACCTTTAGAAACACACAACCTGCCAACCTCCTCACCTCACACCTTTAGAAACACACAACCTGCCAAACTCCTCTCCTCACACCTTTAGAAACTCACAACCTGCCAACCTCCTCTCCTCACACCTTTAGAAACTCACAACCTGCCAACCTCCTCTCCTCACACCTTTAGAAACACACAACCTGCCAACCTCCTCTCCTCATACCTTTAGAAACACACAACCTGCCAACCTCCTCTCCTCACACCTTTAGAAACACACAACCTGCCATTCTCCTCTCCTCACACCTTTAGAAACTCACAACCTGCCATCCTCCTCTCCTCACACCTTTAGAAACACACAACCTGCCACAACCTCCTCTCCTCACACCTTTAGAAACACACAACCTGCCACAACCTCCTCTCCTCACACCTTTAGAAACTCACAACCTGCCAACCTCCTCTCCTCACACCTTTAGAAACACACAACCTGCCACAACCTCCTCTCCTCACACCTTTAGAAACACACAACCTGCCATTCTCCTCTCCTCACACCTTTAGAAACACACAACCTGCCAACCTCCTCTCCTCACACCTTTAGAAACACACAACCTGCCAACCTCCTCTTCTCATACCTTTAGAAACACACAACCTGCCAACCTCCTCTCCTCACACCTGTAGAAACACACAATCTGCCAACCTCCTCACCTCACACCTTTAGAAACACACAACCTGCCAACCTCCTCTCCTCAGACCTTTAGAAACACACAACCTGCCATTCTCCTCTCCTCACACCTTTAAAAACTCACAACCTGCCACAACCTTCTATCCTCACACCTTTAGAAACACACAACCTGCCAACCTCCTATCCTCACACCTTTAGAAACACACAACCTGCCAACCTCCTATCCTCACACTTTTAGAAACACACAACCTGCCATTCTCCTCTCCTCACACCTTTAGAAACTCACAACCTGCCAACCTCCTCTCCTCACACCTTTAGAAACACACAACCTGCCACAACCTCCTCTCCTCACACCTTTAGAAACACACAACCTGCCAACCTTCTCACCTCACACCTTTAGAAACACACAACCTGCCAACCTCCTCTCTCACACCTTTAGAAACACACAACCTGCTAACCTCCTCTCCTCACACCTTTAGAAACACACAACCTGCCACAACCTTCTATCCTCACACCTTTAGAAACACGCAACCTCCTCTCCTCACACCTTTAGAAACACACAACCTGCCAACCTCCTCTCCTCACACCTTTAGAAACACACAACCTGCCAACCTCCTCTCCTCACACCTTTAGAAACACACAACCTGCCACAACCTCCTCACCTCACACCTTTAGAAACACACAACCTGCCACAACCTTCTCACCTCACACCTTTAGAAACACACAACCTGCCAACCTCCTCTCCTCATACCTTTAGAAACACACAACCTGCCAACATCCTCTCCTCACACCTTTAGAAACACACAACCTGCCAACCTCCTCTCCTCACACCTTTAGAAACACACAACCTGCCACAACCTCCTCACCTCACACCTTTAGAAACACACAACCTGCCACAACCTTCTCACCTCACACCTTTAGAAACACACAACCTGCCAACCTCCTCACCTCACACCTTTAGAAACACACAACCTGCCAAACTCCTCTCCTCACACCTTTAGAAACTCACAACCTGCCAACCTCCTCTCCTCACACCTTTAGAAACTCACAACCTGCCAACCTCCTCTCCTCACACCTTTAGAAACACACAACCTGCCAACCTCCTCTCCTCATACCTTTAGAAACACACAACCTGCCAACCTCCTCTCCTCACACCTTTAGAAACACACAACCTGCCATTCTCCTCTCCTCACACCTTTAGAAACTCACAACCTGCCATTCTCCTCTCCTCACACCTTTAGAAACACACAACCTGCCACAACCTCCTCTCCTCACACCTTTAGAAACACACAACCTGCCACAACCTCCTCTCCTCACACCTTTAGAAACTCACAACCTGCCAACCTCCTCTCCTCACACCTTTAGAAACACACAACCTGCCAACCTCCTCTCCTCACACCTTTAGAAACACACAACCTGCCACAACCTCCTCACCTCACACCTTTAGAAACACACAACCTGCCACAACCTTCTCACCTCACACCTTTAGAAACACACAACCTGCCAACCTCCTCTCCTCATACCTTTAGAAACACACAACCTGCCAACATCCTCTCCTCACACCTTTAGAAACACACAACCTGCCAACCTCCTCTCCTCACACCTTTAGAAACACACAACCTGCCACAACCTCCTCACCTCACACCTTTAGAAACACACAACCTGCCACAACCTTCTCACCTCACACCTTTAGAAACACACAACCTGCCAACCTCCTCACCTCACACCTTTAGAAACACACAACCTGCCAAACTCCTCTCCTCACACCTTTAGAAACTCACAACCTGCCAACCTCCTCTCCTCACACCTTTAGAAACTCACAACCTGCCAACCTCCTCTCCTCACACCTTTAGAAACACACAACCTGCCAACCTCCTCTCTCATACCTTTAGAAACACACAACCTGCCAACCTCCTCTCCTCACACCTTTAGAAACACACAACCTGCCATTCTCCTCTCCTCACACCTTTAGAAACTCACAACCTGCCATTCTCCTCTCCTCACACCTTTAGAAACACACAACCTGCCACAACCTCCTCTCCTCACACCTTTAGAAACACACAACCTGCCACAACCTCCTCTCCTCACACCTTTAGAAACTCACAACCTGCCAACCTCCTCTCCTCACACCTTTAGAAACACACAACCTGCCACAACCTCCTCTCTCACACCTTTTTAGAAACACACAACCTGCCATTCTCCTCTCTCACACCTTTAGAAACACACAACCTGCCAACCTCCTCTCCTCACACCTTTAGAAACACACAACCTGCCAACCTCCTCTCCTCATACCTTTAGAAACACACAACCTGCCAACCTCCTCTCCTCACACCTGTAGAAACACACAATCTGCCAACCTCCTCACCTCACACCTTTAGAAACACACAACCTGCCAACCTCCTCTCCTCAGACCTTTAGAAACACACAATCTGCCAACCTCCTCACCTCACACCTTTAGAAACACACAACCTGCCAACCTCCTCTCCTCACACCTTTAGAAACACACAACCTGCCACAACCTCCTCACCTCACACCTTTAGAAACACACAACCTGCCACAACCTTCTCACCTCACACCTTTAGAAACACACAACCTGCCAACCTCCTCTCCTCATACCTTTAGAAACACACAACCTGCCAACATCCTCTCCTCACACCTTTAGAAACACACAACCTGCCAACCTCCTCTCTCACACCTTTAGAAACACACAACCTGCCACAACCTCCTCACCTCACACCTTTAGAAACACACAACCTGCCACAACCTTCTCACCTCACACCTTTAGAAACACACAACCTGCCAACCTCCTCACCTCACACCTTTAGAAACACACAACCTGCCAAACTCCTCTCCTCACACCTTTAGAAACTCACAACCTGCCAACCTCCTCCTCCTCACACCTTTAGAAACTCACAACCTGCCAACCTCCTCTCCTCACACCTTTAGAAACACACAACCTGCCAACCTCCTCTCCTCATACCTTTAGAAACACACAACCTGCCAACCTCCTCTCCTCACACCTTTAGAAACACACAACCTGCCATTCTCCTCTCTCTCACACCTTTAGAAACTCACAACCTGCCATTCTCCTCTCCTCACACCTTTAGAAACACACAACCTGCCACAACCTCCTCTCCTCACACCTTTAGAAACACACAACCTGCCACAACCTCCTCTCTCACACCTTTAGAAACTCACAACCTGCCAACCTCCTCTCCTCACACCTTTAGAAACACACAACCTGCCAACCTCCTCTCCTCACACCTTTAGAAACACACAACCTGCCACAACCTCCTCACCTCACACCTTTAGAAACACACAACCTGCCACAACCTTCTCACCTCACACCTTTAGAAACACACAACCTGCCAACCTCCTCTCCTCATACCTTTAGAAACACACAACCTGCCAACATCCTCTCCTCACACCTTTAGAAACACACAACCTGCCAACCTCCTCTCCTCACACCTTTAGAAACACACAACCTGCCACAACCTCTCACCTCACACCTTTAGAAACACACAACCTGCCACAACCTTCTCACCTCACACCTTTAGAAACACACAACCTGCCAACCTCCTCACCTCACACCTTTAGAAACACACAACCTGCCAAACTCCTCTCTCACACCTTTAGAAACTCACAACCTGCCAACCTCCTCTCCTCACACCTTTAGAAACTCACAACCTGCCAACCTCCTCTCCTCACACCTTTAGAAACACACAACCTGCCAACCTCCTTCTCATACCTTTAGAAACACACAACCTGCCAACCTCCTCTCCTCACACCTTTAGAAACACACAACCTGCCATTCTCCTCTCCTCACACCTTTAGAAACTCACAACCTGCCATTCTCCTCTCCTCACACCTTTAGAAACACACAACCTGCCACAACCTCCTCTCCTCACACCTTTAGAAACACACAACCTGCCACAACCTCCTCTCTCACACCTTTAGAAACTCACAACCTGCCAACCTCCTCTCCTCACACCTTTAGAAACACACAACCTGCCACAACCTCCTCTCCTCACACCTTTAGAAACACACAACCTGCCATTCTCCTCTCCTCACACCTTTAGAAACACACAACCTGCCAACCTCCTCTCCTCACACCTTTAGAAACACACAACCTGCCAACCTCCTCTCCTCATACCTTTAGAAACACACAACCTGCCAACCTCCTCTCCTCACACCTGTAGAAACACACAATCTGCCAACCTCCTCACCTCACACCTTTAGAAACACACAACCTGCCAACCTCCTCTCCTCACACCTTTAGAAACACACAACCTGCCAACCTCCTCTCCTCATACCTTTAGAAACACACAACCTGCCAACCTCCTCTCCTCACACCTGTAGAAACACACAACCTGCCACAACCTCCTCTCCTCACACCTTTAGAAACACACAACCTGCCATTCTCCTCTCCTCACACCTTTAGAAACACACAACCTGCCAACCTCCTCTCCTCACACCTTTAGAAACACACAACCTGCCAACCTCCTCTCCTCACACCTGTAGAAACACACAACCTGCCAACCTCCTCTCCTCACACCTTTAGAAACACACAACCTGCCAACCTCCTCACCTCACACCTTTAGAAACTCACAACCTGCCACAACCTTCTATCCTCATACCTTTAGTAACACACAACCTGCCAACCTCCTCTCCTCACACCTTTAGAAACACACAACCTGCCACAACCTTCTATCCTCACACCTTTAGAAACACACAACCTGCCAACCTCCTCTCCTCACACCTTTAGAAACACACAACCTGCCAACCTCCTCTCCTCACACCTTTAGAAACACACAACCTGCCACAACCTTCTATCCTCACACCTTTAGAAACACACAACCTGCCAACCTCCTCTTCTCACACCTTTAGAAACACACAACCTGCCACAACCTTCTATCCTCACACCTTTAGAAACTCACAACCTGCCAACCTCCTCTCCTCACACCTTTAGAAACTCACAACCTGCCAACCTCCTCTCCTCACACCTTTAGAAACACACAACCTGCCAACCTCCTCTCCTCACACCTTTAGAAACACACAACCTGCCATTCTCCTCTCCTCACACCTTTAGAAACTCACAACCTGCCACAACCTTCTATCCTCACACCTTTAGAAACACACAACCTTCCACAACCTTCTATCCTCACACCTTTAGAAACACACAACCTGCCAACCTTCTCTCCTCACACCTTTAGAAACACACAACCTGCCACAACCTTCTATCCTCACACCTTTAGAAACACACAACCTGCCACAACCTTCTATCCTCACACCTTTAGAAACACACAACCTGCCAACCTCCTCTCCTCACACCTTTAGAAACACACAACCTGCCAACCTCCTCTCCTCACACCTTTAGAAACTCACAACCTGCCAACCTCCTCTCCTCACACCTTTAGAAACAACAACCTGCCACAACCTTCTATCCTCACACCTTTAGAAACACACAACCTGCCAACCTCCTCACCTCACACCTTTAGTAACACACAACCTGCCACAACCTTCTATCCTCACACCTTTAGAAACACACAACCTGCCACAACCTTCTATCCTCACACCTTTAGAAACTCACAACCTGCCAACCTTCTATCCTCACACCTTTAGAAACACGCAACCTCCTCTCCTCACACCTTTAGAAACACACAACCTGCCAACCTCCTCTCCTCATACCTTTAGAAACACACAACCTGCCAACATCCTCTCCTCACACCTTTAGAAACACACAACCTGCCAACCTCCTCTCCTCACACCTTTAGAAACACACAACCTGCCACAACCTCCTCACCTCACACCTTTAGAAACACACAACCTGCCAACCTCCTCTCCTCATACCTTTAGAAACACACAACCTGCCAACATCCTCTCCTCACACCTTTAGAAACACACAACCTGCCAACCTCCTCTCTCACACCTTTAGAAACACACAACCTGCCACAACCTCCTCACCTCACACCTTTAGAAACACACAACCTGCCACAACCTTCTCACCTCACACCTTTAGAAACACACAACCTGCCAACCTCCTCACCTCACACCTTTAGAAACACACAACCTGCCAAACTCCTCTCCTCACACCTTTAGAAACTCACAACCTGCCAACCTCCTCTCCTCACACCTTTAGAAACTCACAACCTGCCAACCTCCTCTCCTCACACCTTTAGAAACACACAACCTGCCAACCTCCTCTCCTCATACCTTTAGAAACACACAACCTGCCAACCTCCTCTCCTCACACCTTTAGAAACACACAACCTGCCATTCTCCTCTCCTCACACCTTTAGAAACTCACAACCTGCCATTCTCCTCTCCTCACACCTTTAGAAACACACAACCTGCCACAACCTCCTCTCCTCACACCTTTAGAAACACACAACCTGCCACAACCTCCTCTCCTCACACCTTTAGAAACTCACAACCTGCCAACCTCCTCTCCTCACACCTTTAGAAACACACAACCTGCCACAACCTCCTCTCCTCACACCTTTAGAAACACACAACCTGCCATTCTCCTCTCCTCACACCTTTAGAAACACACAACCTGCCAACCTCCTCTCCTCACACCTTTAGAAACACACAACCTGCCAACCTCCTCTTCTCATACCTTTAGAAACACACAACCTGCCAACCTCCTCTCCTCACACCTGTAGAAACACACAATCTGCCAACCTCCTCACCTCACACCTTTAGAAACACACAACCTGCCAACCTCCTCTCTCAGACCTTTAGAAACACACAACCTGCCATTCTCCTCTCCTCACACCTTTAAAACTCACAACCTGCCACAACCTTCTATCCTCACACCTTTAGAAACACACAACCTGCCAACCTCCTATCCTCACACCTTTAGAAACACACAACCTGCCAACCTCCTATCCTCACACTTTTAGAAACACACAACCTGCCATTCTCCTCTCCTCACACCTTTAGAAACTCACAACCTGCCAACCTCCTCTCCTCACACCTTTAGAAACACACAACCTGCCACAACCTCCTCTCCTCACACCTTTAGAAACACACAACCTGCCAACCTTCTCACCTCACACCTTTAGAAACACACAACCTGCCAACCTCCTCTCCTCACACCTTTAGAAACACACAACCTGCTAACCTCCTCTCCTCACACCTTTAGAAACACACAACCTGCCACAACCTTCTATCCTCACACCTTTAGAAACACGCAACCTCCTCTCCTCACACCTTTAGAAACACACAACCTGCCAACCTCCTCTCCTCACACCTTTAGAAACACACAACCTGCCAACCTCCTCTCCTCACACCTTTAGAAACACACAACCTGCCACAACCTCCTCACCTCACACCTTTAGAAACACACAACCTGCCACAACCTTCTCACCTCACACCTTTAGAAACACACAACCTGCCAACCTCCTCTCCTCATACCTTTAGAAACACACAACCTGCCAACATCCTCTCCTCACACCTTTAGAAACACACAACCTGCCAACCTCCTCTCCTCACACCTTTAGAAACACACAACCTGCCACAACCTCCTCACCTCACACCTTTAGAAACACACAACCTGCCACAACCTTCTCACCTCACACCTTTAGAAACACACAACCTGCCAACCTCCTCACCTCACACCTTTAGAAACACACAACCTGCCAAACTCCTCTCCTCACACCTTTAGAAACTCACAACCTGCCAACCTCCTCTCCTCACACCTTTAGAAACTCACAACCTGCCAACCTCCTCTCCTCACACCTTTAGAAACACACAACCTGCCAACCTCCTCTCCTCATACCTTTAGAAACACACAACCTGCCAACCTCCTCTCCTCACACCTTTAGAAACACACAACCTGCCATTCTCCTCTCCTCACACCTTTAGAAACTCACAACCTGCCATTCTCCTCTCCTCACACCTTTAGAAACACACAACCTGCCACAACCTCCTCTCCTCACACCTTTAGAAACACACAACCTGCCACAACCTCCTCTCCTCACACCTTTAGAAACACACAACCTGCCAACCTCCTCTCTCACACCTTTAGAAACACACAACCTGCCAACCTCCTCTCCTCACACCTTTAGAAACACACACCCAGCCACAACCTCCTCACCTCACACCTTTAGAAACACACAACCTGCCACAACCTTCTCACCTCACACCTTTAGAAACACACAACCTGCCAACCTCCTCTCCTCATACCTTTAGAAACACACAACCTGCCAACATCCTCTCTCTCACACCTTTAGAAACACACAACCTGCCAACCTCCTCTCCTCACACCTTTAGAAACACACAACCTGCCACAACCTCCTCACCTCACACCTTTAGAAACACACAACCTGCCACAACCTTCTCACCTCACACCTTTAGAAACACACAACCTGCCAACCTCCTCACCTCACACCTTTAGAAACACACAACCTGCCAAACTCCTCTCCTCACACCTTTAGAAACTCACAACCTGCCAACCTCCTCTCCTCACACCTTTAGAAACTCACAACCTGCCAACCTCCTCTCTCACACCTTTAGAAACACACAACCTGCCAACCTCCTCTCCTCATACCTTTAGAAACACACAACCTGCCAACCTCCTCTCTCACACCTTTAGAAACACACAACCTGCCATTCTCCTCTCCTCACACCTTTAGAAACTCACAACCTGCCATTCTCCTCTCCTCACACCTTTAGAAACACACAACCTGCCACAACCTCCTCTCTCACACCTTTAGAAACACACAACCTGCCACAACCTCCTCTCCTCACACCTTTAGAAACTCACAACCTGCCAACCTCCTCTCTCACACCTTTAGAAACACACAACCTGCCACAACCTCCTCTCTCACACCTTTAGAAACACACAACCTGCCATTCTCCTCTCCTCACACCTTTAGAAACACACAACCTGCCAACCTCCTCTCCTCACACCTTTAGAAACACACAACCTGCCAACCTCCTCTCCTCATACCTTTAGAAACACACAACCTGCCAACCTCCTCTCCTCACACCTGTAGAAACACACAATCTGCCAACCTCCTCACCTCACACCTTTAGAAACACACAACCTGCCAACCTCCTCTCCTCACACCTTTAGAAACACACAACCTGCCAACCTCCTCACCTCACACCTTTAGAAACACACAACCTGCCAACCTCCTCTCCTCACACCTTTAGAAACACACAACCTGCCACAACCTCCTCACCTCACACCTTTAGAAACACACAACCTGCCACAACCTTCTCACCTCACACCTTTAGAAACACACAACCTGCCAACCTCCTCTCTCATACCTTTAGAAACACACAACCTGCCAACATCCTCTCCTCACACCTTTAGAAACACACAACCTGCCAACCTCCTCTCTCACACCTTTAGAAACACACAACCTGCCACAACCTCCTCACCACACCTTTAGAAACACACAACCTGCCACAACCTTCTCACCTCACACCTTTAGAAACACACAACCTGCCAACCTCCTCACCTCACACCTTTAGAAACACACAACCTGCCAAACTCCTCTCCTCACACCTTTAGAAACTCACAACCTGCCAACCTCCTCTCCTCACACCTTTAGAAACTCACAACCTGCCAACCTCCTCTCCTCACACCTTTAGAAACACACAACCTGCCAACCTCCTCTCCTCATACCTTTAGAAACACACAACCTGCCAACCTCCTCTCCTCACACCTTTAGAAACACACAACCTGCCATTCTCCTCTCTCTCACACTTTAGAAACTCACAACCTGCCATTCTCCTCTCCTCACACCTTTAGAAACACACAACCTGCCACAACCTCCTCTCCTCACACCTTTAGAAACACACAACCTGCCACAACCTCCTCTCCTCACACCTTTAGAAACTCACAACCTGCCAACCTCCTCTCCTCACACCTTTAGAAACACACAACCTGCCAACCTCCTCTCCTCACACCTTTAGAAACACACAACCTGCCACAACCTCCTCACCTCACACCTTTAGAAACACACAACCTGCCACAACCTTCTCACCTCACACCTTTAGAAACACACAACCTGCCAACCTCCTCTCCTCATACCTTTAGAAACACACAACCTGCCAACATCCTCTCCTCACACCTTTAGAAACACACAACGTGCCAACCTCCTCTCCTCACACCTTTAGAAACACACAACCTGCCACAACCTCTTCACCTCACACCTTTAGAAACACACAACCTGCCACAACCTTCTCACCTCACACCTTTAGAAACACACAACCTGCCAACCTCCTCACCTCACACCTTTAGAAACACACAACCTGCCAAACTCCTCTCCTCACACCTTTAGAAACTCACAACCTGCCAACCTCCTCTCCTCACACCTTTAGAAACTCACAACCTGCCAACCTCCTCTCTCACACCTTTAGAAACACACAACCTGCCAACCTCCTCTCATACCTTTAGAAACACACAACCTGCCAACCTCCTCTCCTCACACCTTTAGAAACACACAACCTGCCATTCTCCTCTCCTCACACCTTTAGAAACTCACAACCTGCCATTCTCCTCTCCTCACACCTTTAGAAACACACAACCTGCCACAACCTCCTCTCCTCACACCTTTAGAAACACACAACCTGCCACAACCTCCTCTCCTCACACCTTTAGAAACTCACAACCTGCCAACCTCCTCTCCTCACACCTTTAGAAACACACAACCTGCCACAACCTCCTCTCCTCACACCTTTAGAAACACACAACCTGCCATTCTCCTCTCCTCACACCTTTAGAAACACACAACCTGCCAACCTCCTCTCCTCACACCTTTAGAAACACACAACCTGCCAACCTCCTCTCCTCATACCTTTAGAAACACACAACCTGCCAACCTCCTCTCCTCACACCTGTAGAAACACACAATCTGCCAACCTCCTCACCTCACACCTTTAGAAACACACAACCTGCCAACCTCCTCTCCTCAGACCTTTAGAAACACACAACCTGCCATTCTCCTCTCCTCACACCTTTAAAAACTCACAACCTGCCACAACCTTCTATCCTCACACCTTTAGAAACACACAACCTGCCAACCTCCTATCCTCACACCTTTAGAAACACACAACCTGCCAACCTCCTATCCTCACACTTTTAGAAACACACAACCTGCCATTCTCCTCTCCTCACACCTTTAGAAACTCACAACCTGCCAACCTCCTCTCCTCACACCTTTAGAAACACACAACCTGCCACAACCTCCTCTCCTCACACCTTTAGAAACACACAACCTGCCAACCTTCTCACCTCACACCTTTAGAAACACACAACCTGCCAACCTCCTCTCCTCACACCTTTAGAAACACACAACCTGCTAACCTCCTCTCCTCACACCTTTAGAAACACACAACCTGCCACAACCTTCTATCCTCACACCTTTAGAAACACACAACCTGCTAACCTCCTCTCCTCACACCTTTAGAAACTCACAACCTGCCACAACCTCCTCACCTCACACCTTTAGAAACACACAACCTGCCAACCTCCTCACCTCACACCTTTAGAAACTCACAACCTGCCAACCTTCTATCCTCACACCTTTAGAAACACACAACCTGCCAACCTCCTCACCTCACACCTTTAGAAACTCACAACTTGCCAACCTTCTATCCTCACACCTTTAGAAACACACAACCTGCCATTCTCCTCTCCTCACACCTTTAGAAACTCACAACCTGCCACAACCTTCTATCCTCACACCTTTAGAAACACACAACCTGCCACAACCTTCTATCCTCACACCTTTAGAAACACACAACCTGCCAACCTCCTCTCCTCACACCTTTAGAAACACACAACCTGCCATTCTCCTCTCCTCACACCTTTAGAAACTCACAACCTGCCATTCTCCTCTCCTCACACCTTTAGAAACACACAACCTGCCACAACCTCCTCTCCTCACACCTTTAGAAACACACAACCTGCCACAACCTCCTCTCCTCACACCTTTAGAAACTCACAACCTGCCAACCTCCTCTCCTCACACCTTTAGAAACACACAACCTGCCACAACCTCCTCTCCTCACACCTTTAGAAACACGCAACCTGCCATTCTCCTCTCCTCACACCTTTAGAAACACACAACCTGCCAAACTCCTCTCCTCACACCTTTAGAAACACACAACCTGCCAACCTCCTCTCCTCATACCTTTAGAAACACACAACCTGCCAACCTCCTCTCCTCACACCTTTAGAAACACACAACCTGCCATTCTCCTCTCCTCACACCTTTAAAAACTCACAACCTGCCACAACCTTCTATCCTCACACCTTTAGAAACACACAACCTGCCAACCTCCTATCCTCACACCTTTAGAAACACACAACCTGCCAACCTCCTATCCTCACACCTTTAGAAACACACAACCTGCCATTCTCCTCTCCTCACACCTTTAGAAACTCACAACCTGCCAACCTCCTCTCCTCACACCTTTAGAAACACACAACCTGCCACAACCTCCTCTCCTCACACCTTTAGAAACACACAACCTGCCAACCTTCTCACCTCACACCTTTAGAAACACACAACCTGCCAACCTCCTCTCCTCACACCTTTAGAAACACACAACCTGCTAACCTCCTCTCCTCACACCTTTAGAAACACACAACCTGCCAACCTCCTCACCTCACACCTTTAGAAACTCACAACCTGCCAACCTTCTATCCTCACACCTTTAGAAACACACAACCTGCCATTCTCCTCTCCTCACACCTTTAGAAACTCACAACCTGCCACAACCTTCTATCCTCACACCTTTAGAAACACACAACCTGCCACAACCTTCTATCCTCACACCTTTAGAAACACACAACCTGCCAACCTCCTCTCCTCACACCTTTAGAAACTCACAACCTGCCACAACCTCCTCACCTCACACCTTTAGAAACACACAACCTGCCAACCTCCTCACCTCACACCTTTAAAAACTCACAACCTGCCAACCTTCTATCCTCACACCTTTAGAAACACACAACCTGCCAACCTCCTCACCTCACACCTTTAGAAACTCACAACCTGCCAACCTTCTATCCTCACACCTTTAGAAACACACAACCTGCCATTCTCCTCGCCTCACACCTTTAGAAACTCACAACCTGCCACAACCTTCTATCCTCACACCTTTAGAAACACACAACCTGCCACAACCTTCTATCCTCACACCTTTAGAAACACACAACCTGCCAACCTTCTCTCCTCACACCTTTAGAAACACACAACCTGCCACAACCTTCTATCCTCACACCTTTAGAAACACACAACCTGCCACAACCTTCTATCCTCACACCTTTAGAAACACACAACCTGCCAACCTCCTCTCCTCACACCTTTAGAAACACACAACCTGCCAACCTCCTCTCCTCACACCTTTAGAAACACACAACCTGCCAACCTCCTCTCCTCACACCTTTAGAAACACACAACCTGCCAAAACCTTCTCTCCCCATACCTTTAGAAACACACAACCTGCCACAACCTCCTCTCCTCATACCTTTAGAAACACACAACCTGCCAACCTCCTCTCCTCACACCTTTAGAAACACACAACCTGCCACAACCTTCTATCCTCACACCTTTAGAAACACACAACCTGCCAACCTCCTCTCCTCATACCTTTAGAAACACACAACCTGCCAACCTCCTCACCTCACACCTTTAGAAACACACAACCTGCCACAACCTCCTCTCCTCACACCTTTAGTAACACACAACCTGCCACAACCTCCTCTCCTCACACCTTTAGAAACACACAACCTGCCAACCTTCTATCCTCACACCTTTAGAAACACACAACCTGCCACAACCTTCTATACTCACACCTTTAGAAACACACAACCTGCCACAACCTTCTATCCTCACACCTTTAGAAACACACAACCTGCCACAACCTTCTATCCTCATACCTCCTCAAAGTAGCTGACATCGAAGTAACAAATGAACAAATGCTATTGCTCTCCGTAATGAGGGTATAAAATGTTATTAATATTTTAGAACAAGCCCTATTTTTTATTTCTGAAACCAACCCACAACGGGGCCTCTTTTCAAAGACTTTCAGTGAAAACCCAATGGGAGATTCAATTGACTTTAATCTCGTATTCCTTTGAAAATTTTGAGCCCATTAGTTAACTTTGCCTTTTCTGTGCAGTTTTATATTACATTTCAATGAAGGCACTTTCCCATGGTGTTAAAACACTAACTGATGCTTCAGTAGTACATGAGGAGGAGAGAGAGGAAGGGAGAGGGATGAGGAAGGAAAATGGGGAGGGAGGGAGGGAGGGAGGGAGGGAGGGAGGGAGGGAGGGAGGGAGGGAGGGAGGGAGGGAGGGAGGGAGGGAGGGAGGGACAGGGTGTACGATAGACATCCCTTATAGAGTTAGTAGACAGACATCTGCCAGAGTCCGTAGGGATGACCAGGGATGTTCTCTGTTTAGTGAGTCCTCCAGATCAGAGGCAGTAGGGATGACCAGGGATGTTCTCTGTTTAGTGAGTCCTCCAGATCAGAGGCAGTAGGGATGACCAGGGATGTTCTCTGTTTAGTGAGTCCTCCAGATCAGAGGCAGTAGGGATGACCAGGGATGTTCTCTGTTTAGTGAGTCCTCCAGATCAGAGGCAGTAGGGATGACCAGGGATGTTCTCTGTTTAGTGAGTCCTCCAGATCAGAGGCAGTAGGGATGACCAGGGATGTTCTCTGTTTAGTGAGTCCTCCAGATCAGAGGCAGTAGGGATGACCAGGGATGTTCTCTGTTTAGTGAGTCCTCCAGATCAGAGGCAGTAGGGATGACCAGGGATGTTCTCTGTTTAGTGAGTCCTCCAGATCAGAGGCAGTAGGGATGACCAGGGATGTTCTCTGTTTAGTGAGTCCTCCAGATCAGAGGCAGTAGGGATGACCAGGGATGTTCTCTGTTTAGTGAGTCCTCCAGATCAGAGGCAGTAGGGATGACCAGGGATGTTCTCTGTTTAGTGAGTCCTCCAGATCAGAGGCAGTAGTGATGACCAGGGATGTTCTCTGTTTAGTGAGTCCTCCAGATCAGAGGCAGTAGGGATGACCAGGGATGTTCTCTGTTTAGTGAGTCCTCCAGATCAGAGGCAGTAGGGATGACCAGGGATGTTCTCTGTTTAGTGAGTCCTCCAGATCAGAGGCAGTAGGGATGACCAGGGATGTTCTCTGTTTAGTGAGTCCTCCAGATCAGAGGCAGTAGGGATGACCAGGGATGTTCTCTGTTTAGTGAGTCCTCCAGATCAGAGGCAGTAGGGATGACCAGGGATGTTCTCTTGATAAGTACGTGAATTGGACCATTTTCCTGTCCTGCTAAAAGCTTTCAACATGTAACGAGTACTTTTGGGTATCAGGGAAAATGTAAGCAGTAAAAAGTACAGTATTTTCTTTAGAAATGTAGTGAAGTAAAAGTTGTCAAAAATATAAACAGTAACGTAAAGTACAGATACCCCCCCAAAAAAACGACTTAAGTACTATAATACTTTAAAGTACTTAAGTATTATTTTTAGTTGTACTTAAGTACTTTACATCCTACTTTACATCCTACTTGACGTGCTCACTATTGGTTTTCCATTCGGGACATAGAGAGTGAAAGACAGGGTATGAGAGAAACAGGGAGAGGGCCAACCAACCCCCCCCTCCCCTAAAACAAATATTTATAGAAAAACATTGTGTTTTCATTTCAAATGATAAATTCTATAGACTGACCTTGGAGGGGGGGGGTTGGGGTAGCCTGTATAAAAATTCTGATACATCTCTAAGGTACAGTAATCAAATATTAATGATAGTTGAGTTAGTGAATAATTCTATGAGTTTACAGACATGATGAATACCACCCACGTCCCTCTCCACGCTCTGACAACATATCAATAGACACCAGACGACGGAGATAGCTAATTAGGGCAAGGTATTGTGGTGCTGTGTGTGTGTGTGTGTGTGTGTGTGTGTGTGTGTGTGTGTGTGTGTGTGTGTGTGTGTGTGTGTGTGTGTGTGTGTGTGTGTGTGTGTGTGTGTGTGTGTGTGTGTGTGTGTGTGTGTGTGTGTGTGTGTGTGTGTGTGTGTGTGTGTGTGTACAGCAGCCACCAAGGGGTCAGAGAGACTGGCTGTAATCAAACAAAGAGAGGCCTGAATTGTTTACTTTGATTTTGGACCGGGACCACGTCCAAATTAGGACTCTCTCTCTCTTGTCACTACGACCAACTCTACACTGGGACTCTCTCTCTCTCTCTAGTCACTACGACCAACTCTACACTGGGACTCTCTCTCTCTCTCTAGTCACTACGACCAACTCTACACTGGGACTCTCTCTCTCTCTCTAGTCACTATGACCAACTCTACACTGGGACTCTCTCTCTCTATAATCACTACGACCACCTCTAAACTGGGACTCTCTCTAATCACTACGACCACCTTTAAACTGGGACTCTCTCTAATCACTACGACCACCTCTAAACTGGGACTCTCTCTCTCTAATCACTACGACCACCTCTAAACTGGGACTCTCTCTCTCTCTAATCACTACGACCACCTCTAAACTGGGACTCTCTCTCTCTGTAATCACTACGACCACCTCTAAACTGGGACTCTCTCTCTCTCTAATCACTACGACCACCTCTAAACTGGGACTCTCTCTCTCTCTAATCACTACGACCACCTCTAAACTGGGACTCTCTCTCTCTGTAATCACTACGACCACCTCTAAACTGGGACTCTCTCTCTCTAATCACTACGACCACCTCTAAACTGGGACTCTCTCTCTCTCTAATCACTACGACCACCTCTAAACTGGGACTCTCTCTCTCTCTCTAATCACTACGACCACCTCTAAACTGGGACTCTCTCTCTCTCTATAATCACTACGACCACCTCTAAACTGGGACTCTCTCTCTCTCTATAATCACTACGACCACCTCTAAACTGGGACTCTCTCTCTATAATCACTACGACCACCTCTACACTGGGACTCTCTCTCTCTATAATCACTATGACCACCTCTAAACTGGGACTCTCTCTCTCTCTATAATCACTACGACCACCTCTAAACTGGGACTCTCTCTCTATAATCACTACGACCACCTCTAAACTGGGACTCTCTCTCTCTCTAATCACTACGACCACCTCTAAACTGGGACTCTCTCTCTCTATAATCACTACGACCACCTCTAAACTGGGACTCTCTCTC